>NW_019385385.1:25873-251324 GCF_000671375.1 Centruroides sculpturatus
TGCACACACAGCACGGCCGAGGGCAACCCAAAGATTCTCAATGGGATTGAGGTCTGACGAATACGCTGGCCAATCCATATGCACGATTCCCTCATTCTCGAGGTAGTCGTCGACGAGGGCAGCTCTATGAGGTCGTGCGTTATCATCCATTAAAACAAAAGCAGGACCAACTGCTGCAGCATACAATTTCACAATGGGTTCGAGGACTTCATCCCGATACCAGACAGTCGTCACAGAACCCCCTCGATAGATGTGCAGGTCGGTGCAATATCCCAACGAAATGCCTGCCCACACCATAATGCTTCCACCTCGGAATGCGTGATGCTCGATGATGTTCTGGAGTCGATTGTGTGTGCCTTTTTCTTTCCATACTCTTACACGTTTGTCATCTGGCTCTAGGGAAAATTGTGACTCATCCGTGAACATAACGTGCCCCAATCAGACACAGTCCAATTCACATGTTGCCGACACCACTTTAATCATGTGCCTCTGGATTGGACGGATAGTGGGACACAAACTCATGGTACCCAGGCGTAGAGTCCATTCATGTGTAGTCTTCGTGCGCAGTAGTAGCAGATATCGTTTTACCAATGGCTGCTGCAACCATCGATGTCACACATGTAGAGGTTGCTCTTCGATTCTGCTTGGCTACAACAGCAATATAGCGATCTTCTGCAGGGGTTGTAACTCTTGGGCAACTGGCCACAGGTCTTCGGATAACTGTTTGGCTTGTTTGGAATTGTTTCCATAACTGTGAAATGACAAATGATGAATGCCGAAGAAAAGAGCAACATCTGTGATTGATTGTCCTGCTTCAAGGTGTCCCACACACCGCCAGCACTCATTGTCTGTCATTTGTCTTCTGAAAGTCATAGAAACATGTCAGTAATGCACACTAATTGTACAACAGTTCTCCACACTTTTTCTTGACACTTACATGCAACTCCTCTCACACTTCAGAAGGCTGGCTTCTTATACGACTGCCTGTTTTGCATATTTCACGACACATAACCATGATTGATAGTAACGTAACATATTTGCATACTTCCTCCTACTTCTGCAGTAAATTGCAGCCTCTCAAATGCAGATTGCTTTCTGGACATGAACATTTTCTGCTCCGTGCTTAACTTTTGGCAGTGAGTGTATTATCTTGTGTTTTGGAAAGTTCAAATAGGAATTTCTATTACACGCCCACATGGATTTTTTTTTCCATTTTCGGTTCAGGAGATCTCAAATATGTGGAAATTTGCAAATAACTCGGAAGATTAAATTTGACAACGTTCCAATACTTTACCTTCTTTTGTATACATGAAACATCAATGAAAATAAAACGCATTTTTAATCCACGAGTATTTTACATCATTAGAAAGGAAACAATATGGAAAAATTAAAAATATAATCGTAGATTTTGAAGGGAAGCCGATAATTTCACTATTTTAAAAGAAGTGGCCTCCGTAAGACACCACGTGACCCAACTCGTATATTTTTTAGAAGATATTTTTTAGTCTTTATAAGGAATATTTTTCTCCCAGCTTTCCTCAGTGAAGGAGTTTGTCATAGAGGTAAGGTGATTACCACATTTGACTTTCCAAAATTTTTGTAAGTAGTTAATGTATTTATCAATAGGCGGCTTGCAAGCTAGCATTAGCCGTGGTTCTGTATGCTTTGGTTATCATCAACAAAGCTGTACGTTGTGCCGAGATCAATTTGCGTTTTTATGTACCTTATCTGCGGCAGAGCCCCAAATGCCACAGCCATAAGTGAGAACAGGTAGAAAAATGCTATCATATATCGTTCCCATAGCCAGACCACTAAGGCCCCTTGACAAAAGCGTGCATAATATGCCGTGTGCTTAGTAATATAATGAATATGGTTATTCCAGGACAGCCGATGGTCTAATAATATGCCAAAATATTTAAGTTCTTTCACCACCTTTAGACTTTTACCGTTCATCCTAAGAGTTGGAACACGTGCATATAAGTTTCGTTGTCTTGGCTTATTAAAGACAACAGCTTCACTTTTATTTGCATTAAAGCAGAGTTTATTCGTTATGCCCCATTCATATAGCATGTTCAATGCACGATTCCCTTTGTATTGCAAATCAGCACGTGACTGCCCACCGAAAAGAACGAAAACATCCGCATAGGCAATCATAGCATCCTGACCAAAGTCCTGGCAAAGAAATCTATCGAAAAGTAAGATCCAAAGTAAAGGTCCGCAAACGGAGCCTTGTGGGCACCCTCTCAATACTTTACGTTGGAAAGTAAGATGGCCCACAGAAAAAGTTGCAATTCTGTTATCGAGATAGTCTTTAATAAGTTGATATATGTTGCTTGTAAGGTCCTAAGTTGATGAAGGACCAATAGCCACCAAGCAGAGTCGAACGCTTTACTAATGTCAAGACTCAGGCCTAAAACATGTGTTGTTTTCTGATAGGCTCCAAATTTTTCCAACAACCATTTCAATCGCATCAGTGGTAGACATCTGATGCCTAAAGCCATATTGAAAGTTATTGAGTTTACCTAAGAATTCTAGGTGCCAAGAGAGGCGGTTAGTTATCAGTTTTTCCAAGATTTTACCCAGTATTGGCAATAAAGAGATAGGTCTGACATGATTTAGAAAAATATGATTTAGGTATGGGAACAATGTGTGCAATCTTCCACGACTCTGGAAAAATACCAAATTGCAGGCACATGTTATAAAGCTGAAAGAGATGTGAAGGTATGACATTCCATAATATCTTTGCGATGTCAACCGTTAGACCATCAATACCAGATGCCCTTCTTTAATTCATGAAAGGCTGAATTCTCCTCGCTATAGATGAAGGGGGGAATCCTCAGAAATGAACGGAAGGGACCAATCAGCACGCAGTCTTATGCCAGTCAGAATCATCGTCAACAGAGGCATCAACAGTGTCAAATAGGGTAGTAGTGATGGCAGCTCCTGTATTAAAAGTCGTAAGGATAGAATTCTTTTTTAATTTACCAGTGCACATTTTTGTAATATAACCCCAAGGATTATCCGACATATCCGAACGGACCACCCCCGAAAAATTTCTGGGGATTTTTCGACCCGTTCGGATACGAGCCCGGGTCCCCCAGAGCGGTAGGCNACTGTATTTCTTAATTTACTCTTTTAATGTACTGTACTGTATTTCTTAATTTACTCTTTTAATGTACTGTACTGTATTTCTTAATTTACTCTTTTAATGTACTGTACTGTATTTCTTAATTTACTCTTTTAATGTACTGTACTGTATTTCTTAATTTACTCTTTTAATGTACTGTACTGTATTTCTTAATTTACTCTTTTAATGTACTGTACTGTATTTCTTAATTTACTCTTTTAATGTACTGTACTGTATTTCTTAATTTACTCTTTTAATGTACTGTACTGTATTTCTTAATTTACTCTTTTAATGTACTGTACTGTATTTCTTAATTTACTCTTTTAATGTACTGTACTGTATTTCTTAATTTACTCTTTTAATGTACTGTACTGTATTTCTTAATTTACTCTTTTAATGTACTGTACTGTATTTCTTAATTTACTCTTTTAATGTACTGTACTGTATTTCTTAATTTACTCTTTTAATGTACTGTACTGTATTTCTTAATTTACTCTTTTAATGTACTGTACTGTATTTCTTAATTTACTCTTTTAATGTACTGTACTGTATTTCTTAATTTACTCTTTTAATGTACTGTACTGTATTTCTTAATTTACTCTTTTAATGTACTGTACTGTATTTCTTAATTTACTCTTTTAATGTACTGTACTGTATTTCTTAATTTACTCTTTTAATGTACTGTACTGTATTTCTTAATTTACTCTTTTAATGTACTGTACTGTATTTCTTAATTTACTCTTTTAATGTACTGTACTGTATTTCTTAATTTACTCTTTTAATGTACTGTACTGTATTTCTTAATTTACTCTTTTAATGTACTGTACTGTATTTCTTAATTTACTCTTTTAATGTACTGTACTGTATTTCTTAATTTACTCTTTTAATGTACTGTACTGTATTTCTTAATTTACTCTTTTAATGTACTGTACTGTATTTCTTAATTTACTCTTTTAATGTACTGTACTGTATTTCTTAATTTACTCTTTTAATGTACTGTACTGTATTTCTTAATTTACTCTTTTAATGTACTGTACTGTATTTCTTAATTTACTCTTTTAATGTACTGTACTGTATTTCTTAATTTACTCTTTTAATGTACTGTACTGTATTTCTTAATTTACTCTTTTAATGTACTGTACTGTATTTCTTAATTTACTCTTTTAATGTACTGTACTGTATTTCTTAATTTACTCTTTTAATGTACTGTACTGTATTTCTTAATTTACTCTTTTAATGTACTGTACTGTATTTCTTAATTTACTCTTTTAATGTACTGTACTGTATTTCTTAATTTACTCTTTTAATGTACTGTACTGTATTTCTTAATTTACTCTTTTAATGTACTGTACTGTATTTCTTAATTTACTCTTTTAATGTACTGTACTGTATTTCTTAATTTACTCTTTTAATGTACTGTACTGTATTTCTTAATTTACTCTTTTAATGTACTGTACTGTATTTCTTAATTTACTCTTTTAATGTACTGTACTGTATTTCTTAATTTACTCTTTTAATGTACTGTACTGTATTTCTTAATTTACTCTTTTAATGTACTGTACTGTATTTCTTAATTTACTCTTTTAATGTACTGTACTGTATTTCTTAATTTACTCTTTTAATGTACTGTACTGTATTTCTTAATTTACTCTTTTAATGTACTGTACTGTATTTCTTAATTTACTCTTTTAATGTACTGTACTGTATTTCTTAATTTACTCTTTTAATGTACTGTACTGTATTTCTTAATTTACTCTTTTAATGTACTGTACTGTATTTCTTAATTTACTCTTTTAATGTACTGTACTGTATTTCTTAATTTACTCTTTTAATGTACTGTACTGTATTTCTTAATTTACTCTTTTAATGTACTGTACTGTATTTCTTAATTTACTCTTTTAATGTACTGTACTGTATTTCTTAATTTACTCTTTTAATGTACTGTACTGTATTTCTTAATTTACTCTTTTAATGTACTGTACTGTATTTCTTAATTTACTCTTTTAATGTACTGTACTGTATTTCTTAATTTACTCTTTTAATGTACTGTACTGTATTTCTTAATTTACTCTTTTAATGTACTGTACTGTATTTCTTAATTTACTCTTTTAATGTACTGTACTGTATTTCTTAATTTACTCTTTTAATGTACTGTACTGTATTTCTTAATTTACTCTTTTAATGTACTGTACTGTATTTCTTAATTTACTCTTTTAATGTACTGTACTGTATTTCTTAATTTACTCTTTTAATGTACTGTACTGTATTTCTTAATTTACTCTTTTAATGTACTGTACTGTATTTCTTAATTTACTCTTTTAATGTACTGTACTGTATTTCTTAATTTACTCTTTTAATGTACTGTACTGTATTTCTTAATTTACTCTTTTAATGTACTGTACTGTATTTCTTAATTTACTCTTTTAATGTACTGTACTGTATTTCTTAATTTACTCTTTTAATGTACTGTACTGTATTTCTTAATTTACTCTTTTAATGTACTGTACTGTATTTCTTAATTTACTCTTTTAATGTACTGTACTGTATTTCTTAATTTACTCTTTTAATGTACTGTACTGTATTTCTTAATTTACTCTTTTAATGTACTGTACTGTATTTCTTAATTTACTCTTTTAATGTACTGTACTGTATTTCTTAATTTACTCTTTTAATGTACTGTACTGTATTTCTTAATTTACTCTTTTAATGTACTGTACTGTATTTCTTAATTTACTCTTTTAATGTACTGTACTGTATTTCTTAATTTACTCTTTTAATGTACTGTACTGTATTTCTTAATTTACTCTTTTAATGTACTGTACTGTATTCTACATGATGTTACAAAAAGTTTCAGTTCAGAAGAAATGTTTTCATTATACAGTATATATAGTACACAGTACACTCAAAAGTTGTTTTATTGTTAACTGTATAAAATAATTGGAATGCAATTTGAAAAGATTGTAGACCTAGAAGTTCCTTCTTAATTTCAAGAACGGTATTAGATGAAAGTCAAGGCCAGATATGGAAAGCTTAGGGGCAGGATGCCCCGATTAACTATATACAAACTTCCGCTTTGGGCCGAAAGTCACGTTATTTCAAATAAAAAATTTCTCATGAATGGAGTTAGATACATGATCGGCATGACTTCATTGTTAACGAGAAAAATTGAGAGCAATGTGAAGAAAAATTGCAGCCCGCAATGTGATGACGACACAATAAATAATTGCTCGTTTACATTAATTAAATTATTTGTTTTTCTTCTCCAGAACCTATCAACACTTAACAGTAAGTCATTTAACAGCTTAGCTGATAAAAAGTTTTCTCCTTATAATTTTCGGTAAATATTTTGGATTAGTTATTTAATAAAATCTTACATTATATTTTTTGAGACACCATCAAGTGTTGACACTAAACACTGGACATTTTCACATTTACTTTATTTTCTTATATACTTTACAGTCTTTAAACTAATTGTTCCAATTGCCAATACGCATTTTAGGCTGGTGCCCCTAAATTAGTTTAAAGATTGTAAAGTACATAAGAAAATAAAGTGGATGTGAAAATGTGCAGTGTCTAGTGTCAACACTTGATGGGGTCTCAAAAAATATAACATGGTTCCTTATTGGTTTACTGGTTCCTTTATAAGTGTTGAAACCATGCCATCCTTTGGGCAAGCATGGTTTCAACACAGAATATCTTATATATCATTATAGATATATTTTTAAGATGTACAAAATATTCATGTGAACAAAAATTAAAGAAAACTCTTTATATATCATCCACTACGTTTTTAATAACTTTATTTAGCTTTTTTAAATCATAGATACCTATCCTAGTAGGCTTTATTTTCTGTTGTGTGAATTTTCTCAAAATTGTCGCAGTTTGAGGAAAAAATATTATGGTAAGCTTATATATAACGCGCCCATCTGTATGGATTAGAACAACTTTCCATGTTTGATACTTAAAAAAAATTCTTAGAAATGCTGGTAAATACAAAGGATTTCATGTTGGATTCTATTGCTTGTATAAGTAGCATTTTTACTTTCCCGGCTGTTACATATAGAGGGAAAGTAACCCTTCCCAAGATTTTTACATTTTTGGACTGAGGGACTTTGAAACATCAAGAAATGCAAAAAAAAAAAAAAAAAAAAGTCTCTCTCCCAGTATGTCCGGGGAGAGTACGATTTTGTTCACCCAGTTTGAAGCTTAATGCCTTTGTTGAAAATTTCTGAAACTTTGCAAGGAGGTTTGTATATTGCTTATTGAGGATTAATGCTATTAAATTTTAGTGATAATGGTCAAGGAGATAGAGGGGGAGGGTCATGTATAATATCTCGAATGGGTCGGACTTAATGAAGATTTTATTCTTTATTAGCATTTACAACTTCTTTTATATAACTCATCTCTACTCTGAAAATTAATCCTTTTGCCAAGTTATGGTAATTAATATAAAAAGTTTTGATTAAAATCTCGTAACAGATGGCGCCACACAACTCTTGCCAGGAAAGTTACGCGACTGGTCCCTGGATTTCTAAAATTTCCTAATGCTTTTAGTCGGTCATATTGTAATTCGATATCGGAGAAAGGATCGTGAAACCTCTCAATATGCTCGTTCTTATATTTTCCCGAACTTTGACCTAGATAGAAAAATAACAAAAAAGAGGTAAAGGTCTAAAACTTTTTTCACAGCAAGCCAGATAACTGAGAGAATGACGGAGGGCGGGTCGCATAACCATTTTGTTCAATACAGTACACTGAATACACAAAAAATAAACACAGTCGACATATTTATTTCCAATACACAAACTGCAGCAAGCTCGTAATATCTTTTCTTAAAAACTTCATTCCAGATACTTACACCAAAAGCGCTCCGATATCCAGTCGCAAAAGTTGCTGAATTTTTTATTTCACTGATTTATTAAAAATTATATTACTATCAGATGCAAAAATCAGATTTTAAGTAAAAATGCCAATACTGATCCAATTATTTTAAATTTTTCTACATAGTTTATCTACAGTATATGATATTTCCATACAAATAAATGTATTTTAGTTCATTTGCGGCACAGTGCGGCGGCGGGCCGGATAAACTTACCTCGCGGGGTTGTAGTTTGTGACCCCTGATCTAGGTTAATAGATTTTAAATACGGTAATTCAATGAGTTATGCATTTTGTATTATTTTTTAATTCTTCCAAAATGAGGGTTAAATTCCCAACTCGCGTAGTCGCGGGTCACTTGGCTTTTATAAAAAGGGGTCGCCACTCGAAAAAGGTTGGGAACCGTTGGTCTAGTAGGTACATTACTTTTCACAAGGTTCTTTTCACTATGCCCCTTTCATACTTCTTAAGCATTCCTACAATTATACTTTTTCTGTAACCCAGGGTCCGGGCCACCCGTAATACTCTATCAATCTCCTTCACCCTGTCACTGACTAGGTCACAATATAAATAAGCTCTCCTTATTAATGCTTGGAAGGCTGCCAGCTTATACCGGTATGGATCCATGGCTTGGGAGCGTATATACAAAACACACCCCATTGTATATACCCTCCCAACTTTTGTATATCCAGGCTTTTTGTATATCCAACTTTTGTATATCCAGGACTTTTCATTAATTACTAAAATAAGAATCAGATTAAGTGATCGGAGTATTGACCATCTTTGCTTTTTAAATCTTAATACAAAATATTATTGTAAATTTTTATATGTTTTATTTAAAAAACAAAAATTACTTAAGTTAGAAGTTTGATCTAAGTTCATTTTTTTTTTAATTTTCAACTCAATTCAAAGCATTTTTTTTATTTTGTTGTTGTTGTAAGCAGTTTCCAGCAAAATTTAATAAATTTTTTCTATTTGTGAAAATTTCTACATAATTCAAAGTTAATTTTTAATACTGTATATATGTTACACAGCAATATTAATAAGATTTTGAAGGTTGCAGAACGTATTAAATTATTTTAAAAATGAAAAAATTATATCATTTTATTTCAAAATATTTTGTATATCTTAAAAATAATTAATTTTGTCCCGGGATTTTCAGGGATCCCAGGAAACAGTTCACTTTTTTCCTGAAATCCTGGGACAAGCAAAAGACTGAAATGAGAAACCCTAGTTTCTATTATATCTGATTTAAATTTTTAAATATGCTTTTCTGTTCTTGCATATAGTAATAACAAAAACTCTATAAAAACAAAACAGAATGGAAACAAAGACATTTATTTGCCTGAAGGTATGTGGCCTTTTACAATAAATAATTATTTTATTATTATCTGCCATAATATTATTTTTGTGGCAGATAAATTACAGTTGGTAACAAATATATATATATATTTGTTTCCTTATCATCATAATTTTTTAGGAGGATTTATGATCTGTTTTCCTGTTTTGTATCCAAGTATTAAAGTTAATAAAATGCATTCTAATATAAAACCCATATATTGTTTGTAACTCTTCTTATTGGGTCTTTACCTAAGACTAAAAAAACTTTTTATTTAGGCTAACATTTTTGAGAAGAAATCACATCTTTGGAATCACCATGCTAAAAAGGTAAAGTAAAATAAAAACAAAGTTTCAGTTAAAGATCAAATGAAGAAGTGTTGAAAATAAAAATTACTGAAGAAATTCCTCAATGTTTCTTTTACTCAACTATTTTAGCATAATGAATTTTTGTTGAAAATGAATGTCTTCACAAAAGTGCTATTTTTTAAATTTTTTTTACTAGATGAAGATCCAGTCAATCTTATTTGTAGGAATATTTGTTAAAGTTATGATTAAAAGCAAAGAAAGAGATCGGCAAAGTCGAACAGAAGTATTATTGTGTGCAAAGTAAGGATTTTGCTATTTAAAGTACAGATTTTAACCAAAGGATAATTAAAATTACATATTTATTCACATTATTAACTATAATACATTGATAGTTTAATTTTAAGATATATCTATCAAGCAAATCATTCACAATACAAAGTTTAGCAAAAGAAGATGCAAAGTTAAAAAATATGTATATATATATATATCAGCATCTGATCATCTAATGAATATTAAATATTTGTTCAGAATTACTGGTTTTATGTTTTCTCTGGATGGAAGATAGTTTCATTCTGTTTTAATTTCATAAAACATTCTACTTGAAACTAAAACAGTATCTAATAGCTTTAATTTAAAAACAAAAAACATACTGGTAATTTAAAATAATTGATATAAAAAGAAATTATTAAAAACTTTGTGAAAACAGAAAGAAATTATTAATTTTATACAAACTACAATGCAGAGATAGTAAAGAATTACCATATGTACAGTACACAGGATAAGTCATATATCCATTTATCTTAATTCTTGATGTCAAACGTTTCTTACAGAAATTCAAATAAAAGAATAGTATTTTATTTAAAATAATTTGTGTAAAAACAATTTGTTATTAATATTATGAAATGTTTTCTTCATAATATGAAACAAAGTTAATTCTTGCATTTACATTCAATACTGGAACATACCAGCATCATATGTGATGACCTTTAAAGACAATATTATGAATGAATAAATGGAATTTGAATATAAATAAGAAATTAAATTTTCAGTAAATACTCAATATTATTTCATATAATTTTACATTTAATAAACTAGCAAGTAATGTCACATCATTGACAATGATATAATAAAAAGAAATATTAATCTGAAGATTTTGAATGTCAGTGACATGCTTAGTTTCTTCAGTTTGTAATATCTGTAACAATTTAAACTTCTATTATCTATATTGTATCACTGCTTGAAAATATCCAATAAATTTTGCACTCTGTTCTCTACAAGTTTTTTAAAATTTACAATTAAAGGTAACAGACAAAAATGCTAAATATAAATGAAAATGGAATGTATAAAACCAATGCAAATTGAAACAATATACTAAAAAATTGATAAGAACAATACTGAAAACTAGAAAGTCTTGAATATACTGTATTTCAAAAAACTGGATACTTAATTATATAACACTCACCAAATAAACCATTACCAGTTCATAACCAAACAGAAAAATTCTTTCTACAAACGTTTTCATCTATATGTAATAGACATCTTGGGTATTGACGATATCGAACTAACGGCTAGTAGAATAGAATGTTTTTGAAAGTTCCGTTTAACTACATATTGTCAATACCTGAGGATGTCTATTACATATAGATGAAAATGTTCGTAGAAAGAATTTTTTTGTTTGGTTATGAACTGGTAATGGTTTATTTGGTGAGTGTTATAGAAAGTCTTGTAACCTTTCTTCATAAATCTAAAAGCAAAATTTCAGTATAACTTAATCTTAGTATTACACTGCAAAATTTTATTAAATTATTGTAACCTTATCAGATATTGTATATCATAATGGTTTACTACATAGGCATACTGCTAATATTCTTGTATTTGAATTTCTTTAGAAGCTGTTTGATGTTTAAAAGTTTATTTATCCTATATATAATGTATATCTGAACAATATATATTATGGATTAAGACATCTTTGGATATCTTAATTTTCAACTTTAGAAAACTTATTAAAATTTCAGAATTTTCAACTTTATTTTTAAAAAATTTTAAATATTTGATTAAAAATTCTAAAATTAAATATTTGAGAACAAAGCAAGTATAATTAATAAAATATTATGATATTAAATTGCATAGTATTTAAATAAAATTAACAAAGGTAGATTAATTACTGTTTTAGTTCATAATTTAGACCATATATTACTACATTTCTATTCATCTTATATTCAAGTGTGTATTATAATAATAATAATCATTATTATTATATACACTTTTATATGTAATATATAAAAGTGATATGAATTATACATAAGCAATTTAGCCCAACATGCAGAAATTAAATAATGCACTCAAATCAAAATACATATTAAAATTTGCATAAGGGCCTTTCTTGCTGTGTTTAAATATAATGAGGTATTCAATATAGTGTTCCATTTTGACTCACATTAAAATATATATATATTTATTTATTTATTTATTTGAAAGATTATCAATATTTACATTAATACTGTAATTTTGTATGCAGTTATAGTTATTATTTGAATTTAATATAGATATGAACTTATTTAAGAACACAGAAATGTAGAAATATATTTCTCTTAAACAGTTGAGTGCATTGTATCAATGTAATATAAATCTTTTTATGTACCATAACTGATAAACTGCAATTAATCTCTCTTAATGAATGACATTTGGGAAGCTGAAAGACTGAGGTAATCATCAAATACAAAATTTAAAAAAAATTCAATATAAAACGAGTGATTTAGCAACATATATAAAACAAAGATATCATTTATGTATTTGGCAATTTGTTAAAGGCAATTTATGAGGCTTGAACATGCTATCAATCTCTCATTTTAACACAACACAAAACATTTTACATGGATCATCACAACATACAGTTTTAATTTAGTTTAAATTATTTCACATCTGGTCTTAAATATCAATTGTATCATTATTATATGACTATCCATTCATAGTTTTGTGTTCTTTATAAGTTCTTATCAGTGATATTTACATTATATTTTACACATTAGTCCCTTGTGCAGCAGTTGATGTAGTGATGTGAGTTGTATTTAGAGCTTCTCCTTCTTCAGATGCTTGCTTTTGTTTTTGTCTCCTATACAAATAAGATATTTTAAATAAAACAATATAAATTATTTTAAATGATAAGAATGTTGACTTAACTATGTATTTTAAACTTACCGTCGAATGTGAAGGATTATATACAATATAACAGCATTTCCTACTAATAGAGCTACTAATATAACTGTTGGAATTATGATATCTGAAATATTAAAAAAAATGTTTATATATAACAAAATACAACAGAAATAAAAATTTTGAAAGAAATCTATTCTGTGAAACAGATGTGCCATTCTGTCAATATTAAATCATGCATTAGAATAATAGCAGAAAATTAAAATAGAACTAAGCAATATATACAATGATATAATAATAAAATTTTAGCATCTAAAACTTTAAAAAAAATAAAAATAGTTATTGTTGTATTGTTATGGTATTTATGTATTTGTTTTGAAGTGTCAAATAATAAACTAAGTCATCTATACCACACAAATCAGAAAATGACAACAGGGTGATAAAATGGATGTTATTAAACAACTTTTCAAGATTTAAATCAACTTTAATTCTCACTGAAGTACTTTCAGTACTTGAATTAAAGTTATTTATATCTTAAAAAGTTGTTTAATAACACTTGTTTTTAACTCATCATTTTCTGATAAATATTAAAAATTTTTGAAATAAACTATCAATATTTCTGTTTTCTTTAAGATATTTGCTATATATGTATGTATGTAAAATGTTAAGAATTTGAAATTTATACATAGAAATTTTTTTAAATGATCTCTCTAAAAAATTCTTTTGAATCTGGCCTGTCACAACATATTCAAATCAAAGAAAAAATTTTCTATTTGCATTGTACTGTCATTTCTTTTGTCAAATCAAATATATTCATGTAATTATATTTTCTCTCCATCTCAGTTAAATGTAAATAAAATTACAATATACCATATTTCTGTGAAAGTATGTTCTTGTATGTTCTTATATGTACCAACTTGTTTTGGTTTGAACACTGTGCCACTGTGTCAATCAGTGGCACATTCAAGATTTAATCTTGGGGAAGTCAACTTGAATAGATAAAAAAAACTTTTAAAATGAATTCAATAAAATTTCCACCTTACATGACCACTAATTCATAAGTAATATAGAAATAGAACACACAACTCAATATAAAAAAAAAAAAAATGAATTTTAATAAGGAAAATATTTTTGGAAATTTACTACAATTTTTTTTCCGTTGGGCATTGCCAGGATCTCTTGGCCTACCCTCTGGATGCACCACTGGTGACAATGTAAAAAAAATGTAAATGTTCTGTTAAAGTAACTATTCGGTGACATTTTTGTGGTAACTATTATTAAGAATAAGAAATGGGGGGAAAAAACTTACTATTTTTAAAGAAAACATCCATAATAAGTATTTTAAGCACTTCATAGGATATATATAGTAACAATTTTTATCCATAAGAGCATGCTCTTGTATGCACAGAAATACAGTAATTATAAAAACAAAACAATGAAAATAATAATTATTAAATGTAAACATTAATAAAATTAATGTTACTATGTCAATAACTTTTGTTCATTTAGTGAAAACAGTTATGTGAAAAGTGAAAAACTTTTTGATGTATTTCATAATGAAAAAAAATATAAATTTTTTACAAATTTTGTTTTATTTAGTCTTTCATATATTTCAAAATTTTTAAAGTTTGTTTTGTTCATACAAAATCATTAAAATTTGCAAACTAAATTTAATATTCATTAGTTACATTAAATATGTAAAATTTATTCTCAACTGAAATCGAAATGTATGCCTATTCTTAATTATCTCATTAAGCATCATATACATGGCTATGTAGCCAGCCTCAATTTTGTGAATTTCAGACAGATATGTTGACACAGAAAGAGATAATTTCTCTTTATATATTATTCACATTAGTGTCATACCAATGTGAATAACATACAATAAATTATGAGTCCAGCACATAAATCAAACTTTGATTCCTTATAGTAATAGGCTGATGCTTTACCATGTGAATATCTAGTTGACTAAATATATTAAAACCACTTTTATTTTATTTTAAAATTTAATGTCTTAATGAATTGCCAAAATAATCTGCCTAATAATAAGTAAAGATTAGACATCATCTCTGCATTTCTCATCATTTGGAAATTGCATAATTTATTTTGATAGATTATTACTTTAGTTATTTCAATAGTATGTTACTACCACATAATGCCAAAATTTGTGTTCCTTTTCACTGTCACTCTTTTAATTTAATAAATGATCCTTTCATACATTTATTCTTAACTAAAAGATCTTTTAACAGAACTTAGAAAACTTTCAACTAGTCTTTGTTGAAAGTTTTCTGTCTAGATTTTTAATTTAGATTAAATATAGATGCTATATACTTAATAAAAAAATTAAAAACTCTTAAAACTTCATTATTTTTTATTGTTGTTATAAAGAAAAATCATTATAAATAAGTTATAACGTTTAATCTGAATTTCTGACAGGAACACATTGTCTGATAAAGCAGTTTTAATACAGGCAGATAAGCAAACCAATGACAGTTCATCTCATTTGAGACTGGTTATGTCATTGGTTTGCCTACAGATAATGCAACAAATTATTCTAATTTGTTTCATTATCTGTATGTATTTTGTAAGTAATTAAAGAAATGTTCCTGTCAACTTTTCATTCCAGCCAAAGTGTCTTATAAGATTATTTTGATATTCCATATTCATCAATTCATGTTGTTTATATTTCATAATTCTTTCTTATTTTATTTCATTAACTATTGTTAAATTTATATTTAAACTTATTATTTTATTAAAATGAATCCAATGTTCAAAAAATATCTTTACAAATTCAATTAATAAAATGAAATAAATAAAGTATAAAAAATCAAGTTCAATATGAAAGATACTATTAATCAATAAGAATCATATTCATATAAAATCCAAAAAAAATAAAGTACTACATTAAGTTATCAAGTAAACTGTTCAATAACAAACAATATTCTGTTTATATATTTTTTATTACAACTTTAATAAATTAACTTATTAAAATATTTATAATTTTTTTTATTTAATTAGAAAAAGTATTGATTTAAAGAAGAAGAATAAAATTAAACAAGTGGTAACAGAATTCAGTAGTTTACTTGATAATGTATAATTAAATATGAAAGAGACTAAACACAAAACTAACTCCATTTATTAAACTAAATATTTATTAAGTTAACTGCTTCTTTGATGTGATATAAACCCCAAAGAAGCAGTTAATAGATAATAACTACATTAGAATGATCTGGAAATATAAAATATTTTATTTAATACACTTCAGGTTATACATCCATCTAGTAGCAGTTTTCAATTTATAAAATCATCCTGGAAGTTATGTCAATTTTTGAGTGTTTTTGAAAAATTTGTTATGGAAAAAGAACATAAGAAAGATTCTCAAATATAAAATCCAATCAACAAGTACATTATAACTTAAAAATACATTCATAAAAACTTAAAATCTAGTTTTAGAATTTAATGACAAAAATTTGCTTTATTGGAGCTCTAGTAAAGCAGAAATTTTGTGGTTGTTTTTTTTTTTTAAGAAATTAGGGTGTGTTCATTATTTAAAAGTATAAATATTTTTTTTATAAGTTACAGGTTTATATGATTTCAATAGTTAAAACATTGGGAAGCTATTGAATATGAACAATCTGAAGGTGAATATTCTTATATGTAGGATAAGTTAAATTTTATATTTAATCTAGAATTTTTTATTTTTATTGAAATATTTATGAAATTATAATAACTGTAATGTTTCCATTTTATGGGGTGTTGCTTTTTGTAGTTGTTATGTATGTAAACCGCCAGGGGATGACCGCTACCGGGAATTGCCCCTTGACCTACTTAGGTCACCCCACACCTCCGACCTCGTGTATCTTCTTTGTCTCAACGAGTCGTCATTTAGCTGTTGTAACCCTTAGACCTGGACACGATGAAACGCTGTTTACTCATAGTTACATTTATGTTAATAAAGTTAGTTATATATGTTTACGAGTTATCGTTATTTTCACGAACATAACAGTAGTTAATCAATATTCTAGTTTGTAAACTTTAAATCTTATTATATATCAATATCAGAATTGTGATGTATTCGAAATATCAATAACTCTACACCTTCTATACTTTTCCAGCAATGTTTTAATCAAAACAAACATTTTTTACCCTGTTCAGAGTCTGCCTCAGATTAGAAAACATATACATTACAAAATTAAATAAAAGAACTGAGTTCTAATGGCAGAATTATAACAGCCTATTTTAAATCTACAACATTTGAAAATGAACGATTTACGTATTTCAAAATTTGACATATTAAAATGAAAATATAAAATAACATAAATTACACATGCTAATTGCTGAAAATTTGGGATATCCCACATACAACACAATTTCTGATATCACTCTAACACAGTTTGAGAATTTGAAAAATTCTCCATACAAAATTTCACAACTTTTAAATGCAAACTCCATTATTTTCTGGATTTTTTCAAGCACATAATGTGGGATGATTCAAAGCTTCTTTCTTATTGGCCAGGCTTAACTTAGGCCACTTTTCTGGCTATTGTTTTCCATTTGGCAGTATTGGAAAGATAATCAAGCTATATATTTGGAATTTTTTGGGGTGAAAAGAACATTTGTACTGTTGAAAAATGCCTTGTCATTACAAGAAGAAATCAAACAGATGTTCCTACAATCCAAAAACAATGATTGACATTGTATAATTTATTGTTGTATTTATCTTAATTTAGTAGTCTAGACTTAGATCAACATGCCCATGTCAAATGTGACAGCTTTGTTTCCTATGCTAACTTGTATTTTGAAGCACAAGCTTGTTACAGCAAACTTGCCAAAGATGGTTGTGGGCTGGACTAATTTAACTAAGCAATATATGTTGAGGTAAAATTATTTTCTTAGTGTTCCAATTGTACACAGAATTTAAGGAATAAAATTCATTATTGTACAATATCTTTGTAACCAATGAATGAATTCAATAAAATTTTCAGAGACAATTTTACATGTTAACTGTTGCTTGGAATTAATTGCTTCCAAAAGTGTATTAAAGTCAATGGCACTTTCAGGAACTATTGGAATTATTTGATTTGGGTTAAATCAAGCACCAAGGAGACTTGCAAAACAGATCCCAGTCCAAAAATCACCACCATAATCTCTTCTCAGCTATCTTCATTATGTAGGAAATCTTATTTTCTTTTAGAACAATATCTAAAATCATTGGTGACATCTATGCTGTTTATGTAATAAATGTGCAAAGACAATGGTTGTGTTTTGTGTCTGGAATTACTCCACCCTCTCCTATATTTATTTCAAAATCAACAAATTCATTATAAAATTAAAGATTGAATAAAATTATAAATCTTATCAAAAGTTGCTTCAAAATAATTTGTTACTTGTCAGTTAATATCTTTCATAGGAATGTCTTTTAATACTACTGTATTTATGTACCTGCTGACAAATGTAATAATACTGAAGATTGATGATGCAATAATCATACATACATAGATTTTTATACATTAACTAATAAAAATTATAGATTAAGAGTTAAATTTATATTTTAAATTTATATATTTAAAATGTAAAATTGATATACAGTTGACCCCCCATAACACTGTTGATAATTCCGTTTTATATGAATTCCTTGTTGTACAGTCACTTAGATTTTACAAATACGTGTGCCGGGCTGTGAATGGCTCACGTATTTGTAAAATCTAAGTGACTTGTACAACATGAAATTCATATAAAACGGAATAATCAACAGTGTTATAGGGGGGTCGACTGTATATATATCAATTTATATTTTCTGCATTACTTAAGAGAACAAAAAAAAAACATGCATTTAACAATAATTTCTCCTTTTTTTAATTACTTTTTCCACTCTGTAAACACTAAGCAGATTTATTTTTCAGGCCAATTGTAGGTTTGGTCCTGGATTTCCAGAGCAGTAGCTTAGTACCTTAACTGCCTTGGCCAATTGGCCATCCAAATATATGTTTTGTTTTATTCATGCCTCCTAGGTTACATGCTTCTTAATTACAGAGAATATTAAATGCTAACTATTTTTTAAGTCATAAAATTTTTTAGAATAAATGCTTTTCAATGAAAGTACTATAGTGCTACTAGAATATTTAATTGTTGATTTTATAAAAGTTAAAAGATAACCATAATAAAATATATGTAATGTTTTATTTTATAATAAAATATTTTCAAACACTTTTTCCAACATTCTACATAATAACAAATAATACAGGAACCAAACAGTGGCTTCAGTTTTTTAATCTTTCCCTTTAAAGTTGATGGAATGATGATGGAAAGTAACTAGGCATTCAGAATTCACAATAATTTCTACATTTCTAATGCAATGATGATGAAAATTATTTGACATGTACTTTATTAAGTGGAAATAAGGATGCATACCGTAAAATTCAATGTAGGCTAACTTCCTCAAACAACCAGGGATGGTATTTACAGCCTTCTACAGAAAGTTGTGTAGAACATTGGTGATAATGTCACAAATCTGTGCCTCCAATTCTTCCAGTGTTTGAGGTTTTGTTCAGCACATCTCTTCCTTTGCTTAGCTCTAGAGGAAAGTCACAGGATGTGAGGTCTGGATCATGATGTGGATGTGATGTATGGCCACTTCTCTGTGCATCCACAACTAAACCTGCAGTCATTAGCTTCGAGTGACAATTCTTGATTGTTTCTGGATGGATTGTGGACTGATGTCCCTTCACTATATGCCACAGTGAAGATCTACCAAGCTGTTTTGACTACAGCGTCCATGAAGATCCTTACAAATATCTGACTCAAGTTGATTCTTTGACTTAAGAAATGTTCTTAAGTTGGTTTGTAGAAAAGCACGCCTTCACACTCAAATTATACACTATTTACAGTTTATTTACAAACCAAAATGTACATTACACGAGTTAGAAACATTGTATATGCAAGATGATGAAATGTAGTACATTAAATCAACAGGTTGTCCTCTTCTGGAATTACTAAGTTCTGGGGCCTAGTCGCCTGATGGAGTCGGCTCAAGTGCGTGGTCTGTTCCCATCTCTACACTACCCATCCCAGAGGATTCTCTAAGAGGAGAGACACTCTAAGCTCTGCAGGCTATCTAAGTGTTGGAGACTACCACATCCAGTTTCTTGCCATGCTCTCCGCCTCTTTCCGTCGTCCCGTTATTTAAGGACTTGTTTGGTGGAAACTTCTGACCAATCATAATCCTTCCTTCCATCTGAAGCTTTCCAAGATGTCGACAGTCCTCTGCCAACATCTGCTTTTTTTTTTTATATTTTCTTTTTTTTTTTTCTTTAATAGTTTAGCATATGGTAAACGGTCTTTCACCCAACCGCCCATGAGACCAATAAACAGAGCGACACTCCCTTTGTTCTCCCTCCTGTTTACAAATAAACAATGCAGATGGGGGTAATTTACAAGGCCATGTGACTTTTGACCTTACTCTGTTAACAGACAACCTTTACAGCCACCATCTCTGCACAACACTCACTGATTTTCCACATCTCATAACATGCAGTAATCTGTGCTCACTCCTGAACAGATAAACAGTTGGCCATCTTTTTTTGCCACTGCACAAGTGGCTTCTCTTGGTCACTGCCTACATCACTAATACAGGAATTACAAAATTCCATTGATGTAGATGCATACACAAATTTTATTATGAAAACAATAGTGGGTTTCTCAATGCATAGTTTTTTCCACCCACTCTCTACAGTATATTTTGTAATCTAAATGATGTACATTAAACTTAAGTAATATATATATATATTAGTGTTGTAACGAATAGTATATTCGGCCTCAGGCCAAATACCGAATACTCGGCCAGGAGCATGGCCGAATAGCCGAATATTCGGCCAAACTATTCGGCTGGATTATCGCATGTACGAAAATTGGCGCACAAACCACATTATGGCAAGGACCCCGCTCTCTATTGGCCCGCTGTCACTATGTTTCGCTAATCGCGTTAATTCTTGACAGTTGAAGCGGACAGGCATGAGCATCATGGCAGTATGTGATAAGTGATGATATCAAATGTGGATAGCAATGAAATGTCCTACACGTGTAAATAACGGAGAAAGAACAGAGAAGGACCGCAAAGTGAAAATGTGAAAATAAATATGAAATTGAGTCGATAACATAATTGAACGAGTCGAAGCAGCTTATTGGCGCGAAATTCGCGGCCGTCAATGCCAAATAATTGTTGTCATAGACTTCGAAAAGCTAAATGCTTGTAATGAAAGTCACTTAGCGTGCACGGGCGAAAGCCTGGGGCCGTTCGGGCTATCAAGCTGTCTTGAATCTGTGAAATCATAACTGTGACTTATATCGACGTCCTATCTGTCTCTTTTCTCCGTTATCANCCTATTTCTATTTGTAAAACGAGGGGTACCTAGCGGGTTATCCGAGTCTCACAACTCACAACATACCAGGAAAAGAGTTAACTTCCTTTCTGCATGCTGTGTTGATTTATTTCTTTTTTCTCTCTTCTTTCTGCTTTTTCTTCTTCTCTCCTTTTCCTTCACTTCTCTCTCATTTGTTCTCCTTCACTTTCTCTCCCTTTCTTCTTCACCTTTTTGTCTTTCTCCTTCACTGTCTCCAATTTTGTCATTCCCTTTTATTTTATTCTTTGTTTTAACCAATCATACTTTGGTTCCAGAGGAAGTTGAGGTAATTTGTGTTAAGCACAATTGGTCATCCTTTAGTCCTTCTGTCTTATCTATTAAGAATTATATGCATCCACATGACATGGATAGAGTAGCATCTGTCATTATTAAAACTGGTATTATTAAAAACTTAGAAAAGGGATTCCTAAAATTGGAAAAATAGGCAAAATTCCTTTACAACGGTGTTGCATTCAAACACACATCTTTGAGATGTGGGTCTTGTCTGATAGCTAACAATTGTCTGATGAATTCAAACACAAAAAGGGGGGATATAAAATACATATATATCCCCCCTTTATATAATCAGTTAATTGTGTTTTAAGCTATATATATAGCTTAAAACACAATTAATGATTAAAATTAAAATTATAATGTTAACAATAATTCAAAGATTATATATATATATATATACAGGTCTACAATAATAATGAAAATTTTGGGGAAATGGTGGGTCTCACAATACCTCGGAAATCACAGAACAGTACATTGTGTCAATACTAATTGTATTAATGTTTGCTATAATATATAATATAAATTTAGTACCAGAAACTGTATTATCTAATCCATTTACTTTTCTAATTCTATGGCTTCCATTATATTTAATATTCTTTTGTTATTTTCAGAAGTCTTCATTTACTGATAAAATTTGTATTCAGTGAAAATATTTATCATTGAAATAATCAAAAATTTCAAACTAACATTGATTAACATATTTTGTAATAAATCTAATAAAATAAAAATTGGTTCTTTCAAATGTAAATAAATATACTTAATTCTCAAATTTGTATGAAATATGAAATCACTTTTGAAACTGATACTAATGTTTATTGTAATAATAATAAGAGAATTAGATCAAATTGCACTTAGTCTAGGATATACTAATGGCATGATTTTACTTTTTGCTGGTAACTTTTTAAGTTTGTTAAATATTTCACCATTTATCATCAAAGAATAGAATCAAGAATTCTGTAAATTTTAACTATGAAATTATGATATTGGAATAGAAACATATCATAGTATGTGTAAATTCATAATTATCAATTTTATATAAAATAAATTTATTATTTAAATAATTAAATGAATGTTTTTGTATTTCATATAGATATATACAGGTGTCCCCTGCATGTATATCAGTGCAATTTAATTAGTTTCAAGAAAGCATCATAAAAAATAAAATTTGATAAAAGTCAGTTTATTTCATGAAAAAGTAAAATAGATGTGTTCCCAAAATAAAAAATATCTTTACATATTTTTTATAAATTTTAGATATACTAATTGGAAAAATAAGTATATCTGTAACTAAC
Source organism: Centruroides sculpturatus (assembly GCF_000671375.1). Taxonomy (NCBI): domain Eukaryota; kingdom Metazoa; phylum Arthropoda; class Arachnida; order Scorpiones; family Buthidae; genus Centruroides; species Centruroides sculpturatus. The sequence continues at coordinate 48,664 of NW_019385385.1, forward strand.
AATTTAATTGAATTATAAATTGAGTCTAGATCATTAAATTCTTTAAAGGCTCTGGGTTGGCAGATTGACAATTTTCAATGCAAAGAAATGATCATAAAATTGAAAACTATTGTAATAAAAGACTAACTTGTAAGAAATAAAATATTATAGTGGTTGAATTATGATCTATCTGCATGTATAATGATTCTTTTATAGATGCAAGTGCATGGTGATTTAACTCAGTATTTTGATTCTTTTAAATTACTTTATGTATTTTCACTATAATGTGAGATTATATATAGATATATCCTTACTATAAACAAAATATTTGTTTACTTTTCATTTGTTATTTCATTTACTGTACTTTGTTTTCATTTACTTACACACACAAGATAAAACTGTTTTCTGGAATAGAGACTAGGAATAAGAAAATTAAAAGCAATTTATATTGGCTTGTTTCAATTTCTTTTTTATTTAATGTTTAGAGTATTTCATCATAAAATCTTTAATTTCAAAAATAAGTTTGAGTAAATAGAATAATTTTCTCATTGTGATATAATAACTAAATATTCTAAGCATGTTGATATCATTTAATCAAGTATGAATATGTTCTTTATCAATAATTTCTGTAGGATTATGGTACCATTATTATATCAAGGACATAGGAACAGGCCTGACCATGGCCAAACCACTTTTTGTTGATCTGAACACAATTATGAACACAATTCTAATTTCAAATCATTCAGTAGCATGCAAAACTGTAAGACCAAACAAATAGCCTTTTCCATAAAGGAAAGTCTATTGATTTGGTCAGACAAACAGAGAAAGTGTTAGCCCTAAGGTATTGCTTCCTCCTTCCCCTGCAACACATTTCTACCCAGAGAGATTTAGAAATTAGAAAATTTTTGAAATAATAGGTGATCATTGAAAGTGAAATCTTTGTAAAGAAACTAGTAGATCATGGCAGTGGACCATCACTTTCTATTATGGGGCTGAAGCATCTTTCCCTCCATCCAATGGCCTTGTATATATAAGTTAAATGCATGATAGCAACATAAAATTATTCATAACATTTCATATTTTAAAAAATTATATAAATATTACATATAATTCATGTTAAAATCTTTAATATAATTCATTTACCAAATGAAAAAGTAATTTTTTTCTTTTTTTGCTTACAACTTAAAGATGCAATAAAATGGCATCTTTCAGTTCTTATTAAATCCATACAATTAATTATATAAAATTAAAAAATATATATTATTCATGTAAGATGTAAATATCAATATAATTTTAAATTTCTGTAAGATTTCATATACAACTGGTATTGTGTTATATTGAATTTTTTAAATAATAATTCATAGTAACAAAATCTCTTATTATTATATTTTAAGGTTTAGTTTGTTCCAAACATAGATTAATCTTAAACAAAGTAAATAATACTTATAAATGCATAATTATTTTTTAACCTAAAGTAACATTAGAAAACAGTATTATAATAATTGACAACTGAATTTTCCATTTACATAGTAACAGAAATAAAAAATTTAACTTTTTGTAAATTATATACTTTAGTTTATTATAGAAAAATAATGTAATTAATTAGAAAATATAGATTGGTATCTCATATTTTATGCAACTAGCACATAGAAGAAATAAAATTGACTTATCAATGGTTAAAATTTATATTGATATATTTTGATTTTTGAATCATTTTGGCTTTATTTGTTATCCTAACTGAAAATATATAATTACAAATTAATAACAATAAATTTTAATTGTCTTAATTTTTATTGTTATTAAAATCATATTACAGAAGAGTTAATACTCTAAACAGAACAAAATGGAGAAATCAGATGTGATATGTAGATCTTCCTAAACAGGACAAATACTAAGAAAAATAAGAATGAATAAATATAATAAAAAAATTCTTTATGTTGGAAAAATATTTTATTAATTTAAATATTTGTGAATTTGGAAATAGCCCTTGTGTGTTGTATTGTTTTAGACTGTATTAACCAACCAATATTACTCTTTACAAAAGATATTGTATCTAAAACATTAATTTGTAAACTATGGCAAACATTCCAAAAAATATGAAAATGTGATTAAAAACCTATATATTGTTAGGTTATTTTATTAATTTGTAAAATTAATACTTTGTTTTTGTTTTCATTTACTGCACTTTGTTTTCATTTACTTAGTTTCATTATTTTTTGTTATTGTGAAAATAATGTAAAGAAATTCTTACTTTTCTTATCTTCTAGTAATTAAGATATATAAATAAATAGAAATGTTATGTACAAAGAAGCTAATGCTGCATTTCTATTTTCACAAAATTAATTAAACTTTCTTTTCATATTTTTGGTAAATTGTTTGTGTAACCTCCAAACCTCTTGGAAACTAACTTTGTCATTTTGTTGTTATTCTTTAATAGATTACACTTAATAGTGAAATATAATTTTATAAAACCATGAAGCATAGAGAATAACAATTAAAATTATCAAATGAACACAAAGCAATTAGTTTTCAGCCATAAAAGTTTACAAAACTTGGCATCACGTTTACATGGAGTTGCTTAGTTGTATTCACTCTTAACTGTTAAATGTCTTAAGCTAAAGGTAGATATTTGACCAAAAAATTTCTTATGTTTAATTAATTAACTCTTGGTTATCTGAAATAAGCTGCAGTTTGATTTAAATTTTAGTTATTAAAGGAATCAGCTGCATTAGACTTTTTAGACAGTGAACAAATGATATATAGTTTTAATGAAAATCAATTGATATTAGTAACCAAGAGAAAGATAATTTTCAGGTATTNAAATTAATATAATTACTACAGTATCATAAATTACCAAATATGCCATTTTCTATAGTATCGGGGTCGCGGGTCACTTGGCTTTTATAAAAAGGGGTTGCCACCCGAAAAAGGTTGGGAACCGTTGTTTTAGACAGTGAACAAATGATATATAGTTTTAATGAAAATCAATTGATATTAGTAACCAAGAGAAAGATAATTTTCAGGTATTCCTTTTAAGAACTGACTTCTCAAATTAAAATATATTCTACTGTAGAATAATGATTTAAAATTGTAAAATACTGTTAGTAATAAATTTACACATTTTGACAAAGATACCCAAAGCTATGGACACTATGCATTATAAGAAAAACTGCTTTGTATTTCCATAATTAAAAAACCGTTCCAAAATAAATTGTGTAAAAATTTTTAAATAAATAAAAAGATCACATTCCACACAAACTTAGCACACATTTTCTAGTTAAAAATGGATTAAAAGATACTGCAAAACTGGACAATTTATTATAAGAACATTTATTTTTATAATAACTTGGTTTCTCTTAACTGGATTACAGATATTAAAGGATTATGGATTAAAAGCACTTTTATTGTAATCACATCCNGCACACATTTTCTAGTTAAAAATGGATTAAAAGATACTGCAAAACTGGACAATTTATTATAAGAACATTTATTTTTATAATAACTTGGTTTCTCTTAACTGGATTACAGATATTAAAGGATTATGGATTAAAAGCACTTTTATTGTAATCACATCCAGTTTTGCAGTATCTTTTAAAACTGGATTTTTGTACTGTAAAAGTAAGCAAAATTTTACAATTCTGCAAATTTTTATAGAAAGAAAATTTATTTTTATTTAGGAAAAGTTTATAATTTTATACTGATACTAGCTTGTTACCCTCTTAATAATTCAAAATAAAAGATTAGCATTAGTCACAGGCACTTAGTATATTGTAAACAGAATATTAAATTTAATAAATTTACAAATAGTGAGTTAATCCTTTTACGAATAATGTTCTCATGATTCCATTAAACAGATTAGAAAATTTAGTTTCTGTTAGAAGGATATATTAGGTCTATATCACTAGCAAGAATCTCAAATAAATATATATAATTACATATATAGATTATGATTATATCATTATAATGAATGATATAAGTAATTACCTTCTAGAAATGTATCACTAGATACTACTGGTTCCACCAAAGCTTCATTCTCTGTTGTATTTGTAGGCAGTAAAAGATTTTCTGAAAAATCTGTAAGATTATGAGTTTCTCCCAATTCTTCTAAAGCTATAATTTTCAAAAATATTCCAATTTTAAATTATATATTTCTTAAAATACTTTAATAAATAAAATAAAATTTTTAAAATGTTCTTACACAGACAAGCTGGCAGGCTACTGTTCCAACGATTTTGTTCTGTGCATTGCAGAGTACGACTGGACTCTAATGTATCATTGAAGAGATAACCCCTACAACAATTATAGATAGCCACACTTCCGTTTCGATATACCAAGTGACCGTTAAGTGGGGCAGGTAAAGTAGCACATCCTTGTACTGTAAAATAAGGCAAAGTTTATACGTTATGGGTGCTCATTAAAAAAAAAAAAAATCAATAAACTTACATTTGAAGTAAAACAAAAATCCACTAGCGGGAGTAAACGAAGACGAAAATAGCTGCATGGAAATCTCGTTCGTTTCGGATTCGATAGCCTTCAACGTTTCAAGAGATTCTCCGCATCCAGTAAACAGTTTGTTGCTTCCTTCCATTATCGAAATAGAAGAATCGTGACAGACATAACGCCCGTAGTATTGACTGGGCAACGACATGGATAAGTGGAGAACCGAAACTAATACAGTTTGTCCCTCTCCACCTTCTACATTCCAATTGCAGGCGGACAACTGAGGGTAATATAAGGGATAACCGGGAGACATGATGTATCCCTCGGTGGCCGTTATATGCGTGTTGCAATACCTGTGTAACCACGATTCTGAAAAAAAAATATCTCGAAATACTTTTCACGATTTTTTTTTGCGTTTATATCTTATCAAATAGCTTTAAAAAGTTCGTAATTACTTAGAAAAATTTAAGCTATATTGTAATTTAATATAGATTATTTGTGTTTTCATAAATTATTAAATGATGCGACTATAGTGTAACTATTCGTCTTCAGTATTGAGTTTAATTAAAGGCATACGATTATGGATGCGTATAAAGCAGTCTCTAAATAATAATGAATATATTCTTATTAATGAGAAAGTTCGATTATTTACGTATAAAATAAATTTACGTTCCGGACAAGATTTGGATCATCCAAACTGAATAAATTAAGATAAAGGTTTAGATAACGAACCGAAATAATAAAATAAAATGTGAAGAAATCTGCAAAAATTGTATACTTTTTTACAACTATATTCCTAAACAATTTTGTAGAAGTTTGAAATAAAACGAAACATTTTTCATTTGTTTAAGGTTTTTTTAGAACTGATTAAAAACGTAATTTAATAACTTAATCGAATTCTAATCATTTCATATAAATTTGTTTTCCTTTAAATTATGTAATGGCAATCAATTACTTAATATGAAAAATATAGCAAAAAAATTCTTTAGTAACTTTATTACTTAATTGGAAGTTATTATTCAATTAAATAATAGAATAATTTTTCTTAAAATTAGATTACTGAAATTATGTTTGTTTGAAAAGAGTAATAACCTTCTTTAAATATTAAGAAATATATTTTTAAATGTCTTTTCAACTCGTTTTAGTATTGAAACTTTATTTATTAAAAATATATAATTAAAAAATTAGTTTTTTTCTCTTAACCTAAATAGCATTTAAGAAGCAAACTTTCATTAAAATCGATTTATAAAATGCTATTTTAAAAAAATAAGTAATTTATAAGTTATGAATAAAGAAAAAATAAATTATACAGATTTATTTTTTCTTTATTCATATCTTATTCATAACTTTTATAAATTACTTATTTTTATATTTTTATAATATATATATATGCTATATACTATATATAATTTATTTATTTACTTACTTATATTATTCTTCTTATTATATATTATTTCTTATTATATATACATCTTAAAGTATCTCCAATATAAAAAGAACAAACCACATTTTTTTAATTAATTTTTGCAAGTAGAAAGAATAAAATTTTTAATTACGCCTCAACAAATATTTAATTATGACCTAATAAGATATTCCAAGTATCTGCATTCAAAATTGAATAGAAAAATATCTCATGAATGACTCTTTAAACTAATGTGGTTTAACTTAAATTGAATAAAGAGAACAACCATTCAATACATTAAATCAACATAAATCAATCCAGACATTTACTATTTTTGGCATGTCTATTTTTGGACATCATTACTCAATTAGGCCTACTGTAATGATGTAATTGAAACTATGTAAAAATTTATATGTAATTTATTCCTCATTAATTTGTATTTATATAAAATTAGATGTATTTTTAATGGAAATTAAAGAAAATAAAATTAATATAATTACTACAGTATCATAAATTACCAAATTTTGAGGACAACATGTGATCATATTAAATGTCTTTACTTGTGCGATAAATGCTGATAAAGATGTAAAACGTTCATTTTGCACTGCTACCAATGACAATATCTCCCTTCGGCCTACACAAAAAAATTAATGTTCCACGAATTTATAAATAAAAAAAAGTATTTTTTATTACAAAAGAACAAACTTCAATCCGTTGTATTGGAAAAAAGGACAAGTGTACTCTTAAAGACAGCTGTCAAAGCGCCTCTCGAGAGGAGGAAATGAAAGTATTGGCAAAGTGACACATCGTACAATACAATAGAGCTGGAACTTACCCCCATCCACCGCATAACCTAAAAGGGACCAAACAATGGCAACCAACATAAAAAGAAGGACTGTGCCATCGAAATATGAGATTTTCAATTCATTGTATATCTCTGTGGTGAACCTGTTTACAGTTCCGTTTTGTAAAATGAACTAATTTGAAGTTTTATGACCACAAAAATCTGGTTGTTAATGTTAAGAATAAATACAAATTTATATTTAGGTCTAACACGCCAAATTTAAGCGATGTGACTGAGAGTAACATAGTAGTTTGATTGGACTGTGTCCTTGCACGTGCATCGAACGGATATGAAACGATGAATATGACCTTAACTGGGTTCCGCGTTCTCCTTAGCCCACAGTTACAATCGAACGATGCCATCCAATCATCGAGTTCCTTTATGTCAAGGACTGGAGCATAAGAATTCCTTTCCTTTTTGACAACGACTAGAGCAATTTTGTTTGACAACACAAACAAACCAGAAAAGCACTTACCTCTGACGCAATCATAAAGTATAACCATTGCCCCTTGAGCTTTGCATTTTCTATCTTTCATATCTTCGACGAAATTGTACGTGCACTCGTTCAATCCCGAACACCTGGGAAAACAAGGAAGAAAAGGAGAAAACCATTAGTTCGAGGATTCTGTAAAAACTTAGTTCTAGCTTGGATCGAATATAGTAACAACACAAGTCCAATTAGAAGGTAGTGTGCGGAAACAGATTGAAACTACCAACGTTCGATACTTTAACAGAGAGAAGAAATTCTTTTTTTAAAATTAATTCCACACTTTTTCTCTCGTGAATTTAATTTATTTGCAAAACCGTAGCTTCATCTATTCTACAAGTTGTCTTGTAAGTCTGATTATGCAAAAGCACCATAAAAAAAAACAAACAAAAAATCTCTGAATGGATTCCATACATTACTATTTGAATTTAAGATTATAAAAGAACGGCACTTTTAGAATAAAAATGAATGTGTTAAAAAAAATGAGCCGTATGCTTGGCTACAAAAAAAATAACACATAAGATAGAAAACATTAATATTTGGAGCCGCTCTTATATATATATTTATAGGAACCTCTTGTGTATCGACTGCCAACAATAAGTTATGGACGGACGAAGAGAGAAAACACTCCATATTGTAATTTTATCATTAACGAAATAAATTCGAGAGAACACATTCAGAAAGACGATTTATGAGATTTGTGCCGTGATTATTCCCCTGTTTAATTTTAATATGCGGGAGTGTCATTCGAGATAAACTCCAGCAATAACAAATGCAAATACGTGAAGCCGAGGGAGTGTGTCATTAATATCAAAAAATTTCATTTTCTCTTCTGTAAGGCGAAGGTTAAACTTCTCGACCTTCTCTCTCTACCCGACACCTTTTATTAAAAATGAACCCGGATCAGTATTTTTTTTTTCCTTTATGTTATCCATTATGCGACACGTTTTGGCATTCTGTCGTTAATTACGCAAACGTATTTACTTATTCTCTATCGGAAACTTTGATTAATTTTCTTAATTTCCTCAGGAAGGAAGTAGAAGTAAGTTTTAATTAAACTATCGCTTGTTTACTAGGTCATCTTAATCCCCGTGTGGCTCTTTGGCAATGACCTAATTCTGTCATCGCTCGTTACACTTCAAAACGTAACATTACGAGATTAGTTAACACCATATTTTAAACATTATTACATATATTTTTGAGATTGTTTCACACAAGTTAAATCATAAATGTCGTAGAATACGACTCAGTCATAGCGAACGTGGGCAATGGACGAGTCAGCCTATCTGGTGTCCTCCGAGCCAAGAACCGGATAATTGAGTGGTTTAGAAAATGCAATAAAGAAAAGCTACGGTATTATTTTTATAATGTCAGCGATGGACGAGTAGATACGGTAAATAGGATTCCCGTTAACGTATGTCGTGACACGGATAAGCGGATTAAAGGTGAAACGAGCGATAGGAAGAGAAACAAGCGAGTGGGTGATGTAATTTTTAGTAATTTTGTGTCCCATATTCGAATTAAACGGTCTTTTATCTAATCTTCCGATAAATTACCAGAGCGCCGTTATTTTACGTCATTTTATAACAGTATTGTTGTGGTCATGTGATTCCGCAGACCAATTACGAAGCATTTCCGATCAACCGTTAGATTTACGAGGGAACGATGACACATTCGCCATTCTGCTCGTCTTCTTTTACTGCACTTATGATCCGATAGATAAATAAACTGCCCATTTTTATTGATACCGACGCCAGCGTGACACTGGCTTTATTTTAAGATTCGATCATTTCTAGAAAAAGTATTCGATCGAGAAAACACTCCTTACATTTTTCCCTTTTTTTCCTTTCCCGAATATCCTTTAACTCGTTAAAATTTCATCGACTCCAGTCTAATAATAAATTTATTACAACATAAAAATTCGATCTACAAATAAAGTCTGACTCATAAAATTGGTAGAATCGCTTTTTTAAAATTTATTTATGCAAAATAAAGTTTAGAAAGGGGGAGAAAAATTATTCGGTTAACTAAAATTTGGAATTTTAAAGTATAACTAAAATTCAAAAATCATAGCTTACTATTGAATTATTCCATCTTCGCTGCGGTTTGATAGTATAAAAATAAAATATTTAAAACGAATTTGTGTGGGCAGTTTGTAGACATCAAAACATTACGGTTAAAGAAAATTGTTTAAGTATTATAACATAATTAAATAACCCATAAACTAGCAATTTACGTTAATTTAATTGAGAATTAATAATTAAAACTCATATAATTAAGATTGAAGACCATAAAATTTATGAAAAACGTTAAAATATAAACATACATAATATTTTATAAGAAAATATGTTATTTTTACTTTTTTAAAACCTGGAGCATAATTTACATTGATTCAAAGGTTACTTTTAAGTCTCTTAAGCATAATTTCGAATATATATAATCCAATAAATTTTTTTCTTAGTATTCGATCTGTACAACCTTTCTTCAAAACAACAAGTTTGAAACAAATGTATTGGTTAATTTAAATCACGTCATGTTGTTGCAGATGTTGAATAGCGCGCAGACTACTCAGCTTTAATTGAAGCATAAATAACAATTGCTAATTTGGTGCGTAACCAATATACAATGCCACAAAATGGCCATTTTGTATTCGATTTGCGTTTCTCTTCCGTTCACGGAACCTCATAATTTGTGTTAATTATACGTGTTAATGTCAGAATCGCAAGTTCGTAAGAATACAAAAGCGTAGAGAAAATCGTATCGAGGTGAAAGAAATCGGGACGAACCAGGTGCAATAGCAACCGAGGCGGGGCCGATCTAAACGTGACGCCAAATCACGATGTCTATACAATAACAGTAGCGTAACGCCCTAAAATGTTACGTTAAAAGCGAATGGAAATCGGCTTCTGGTAAATCGTGCGAAACAAACGTTTAACAAAATTTTTCCCACGTTCGGCTCGGTTACAACTAAAAATAATCTCTCAGCAGCCATCTTGAACAGAAATAAATGGTGAAATACATAGCTTACATAACTTCTATTAAAGAACAAATGTTTGTTATTCTGCTTGTAAGACACAAACGTTAGCCATTTTGTAAAAAGGCTGAAATATTAATTATTCTGTTATTAGGAACAAACAGTGAAATATTAACCATTCTGTTATTAAGAACAAACAGTGAAATATTAATCCATTCTGTTTACATACAATTATGTAAATATCAGAAATAATAGATTAAAGTAATTTAATACGAGTTCTAATCTTTAGACAAATTAATACAAAGATCTTTGACTAAACTGCATATTTAATTTTAAAAATAGCTTATTTGATTAGGTAAAAAAGTATTTTTAATTATAGAGTAGCTTATTATAGATATTAATTAGTGTAATCTTAGAAAAAATAGTTATTTATATTCTCAGGAGATTTTACTTAGAATAAAAATTAAATTCGATTATAACTTTAAAATTTCAAATAATCAGTCAATAACTAAAATTTTATGAATTAATTGTTCTTGCATATGTCAGTCTATTCGGCAAAAATAAAATAAGTAAATAAATATAAAATTAAAATATTCGAAAGCAAATGAAGCAATATGCACATAAATGAGATGATTCACAATATACATAAAAGCATGTGAAGTAAAGATAAAATAGCACGAAACAAAAATATAGTATAAACATATTGTTGTTGTGTGTACATCATTAAAAATATATAACAATAAATGTAATATGTATACTATAATACACAATATATTCACAACCTTGCGTCTATACAGCACAACACTCAGACACTGCAGTGTATCCGATAAACAACAAACACATAAATAATACAGCAAAACCAATATATAAATAAAGCAGGCGCATAATACGCAAGATTAAAGAGCAACAAATAAGTTACAAGTTAATTAATATTAGAACCAGATAATATACTATAATATTACATAATTTTATTATCGTAGATAAAAATCTGATAAAAATCGATACATTTGCTAGAAAATATAACACCATTTTTTCTGTAAGTGCTTCAATGACAAGTTTCTTGAATTGGATACGTGCAAAAATGCAACAATTTTTGATTCGAGAATCGTTTATCACATGCTTTTTCATCTGCATCGAAAAAGATCCCAATACATTTTTCGTTTTGTTTATAAGATATTTCCAAGTAAGATATATCGTGATAAAACTGGATTTATTCTTATGGAAGAATGAGTAGATGCCAGTTGACAACTGGATGACCGCCCAGAATGATTTAGCCATCATGTTAGTGACAAACAAAAATATATATTTATGAAAGAAAAGAATAACTCAAAGCTTAAAATATTTGGATGAAATTCGACTCCGATATTATGTGATCTAGTTGCAAAGAAGCAGTTTGTTTTATGACTACCAACATATAAATAAGAGTTGTTTATACGGGCGATAAATGCTTTTTCTCTTATATAATCTGATACAAAAAGTGAAATATTACTGTTGAAAATATAAGAAAATATATTTCACTGTCTATAAAACTTTAAAATATGTATTACTTTATTCTGTTTTGTTTTTTTACTAAATAAAAATAATCTTTTTGGTTTATGAACAAAAATTATCCAGAATATTTTGACAAAATAAATCGAAACATCATATTTAACAGATAACTCGTAAAGATGCAATTTACTCAATAGTCGAATTTTCTTACTACCATTTCAAATGGGTGTTAGTCTCGTCTGGGTATCTTCGGTCACGTACAGAATGTGCCCAGACGAGTATCTGTTTCCTAGGTCACGTACGAAACAGCTCAACCTTGCACTACTCTATAGTCTCGATATGCATACCTGCAATATGCAACGGTTTATTCACACTTAAACAGATTCAATTTTGCGACAGCAGATTCAACTATAAAATATCTTTCCACTATTAAATTTTAAGAGGTTTTACTTACATTCTTATAAATTGAAAGTTTTTCCTTGATTGAAATTCTTTCAAAAATGGTACAACATAAAAGCCGTGTATATCGATGTTCATATTTTATTGTGATTAAACTAAAAACATGGGGTTTTTTAAAAAAATTTAATATAATACTTTTTGTTTGATATGTGTTATGTATATTTATTTACGCTTATTAGAATAAAGACAATATAATACACATTTTACATTGTCTTTATTGTACAACATACAATATAAGCTATATTAATAATACTGTGTTTGGTGTGTTAATTATGTATATTGTTCGCTTGAAGTGTTGAATATATGTAAATTGCGTGCATCCTATTCGTATTTATTTCTACAGGTACAGTACTGTACATACTTTAATCTAAATAAAACTTAAACGTGCATTATTTCAATTAAATTTGGTTTACATTCATTTAAATTATAATTTTTTATTTTTCTGTATGAAAATTGTATGCCATAAAAGCACTGTATCTACGTTTCCATTTTATTAAGATTAAAAAAATGAAAATAGAATTTTGTAAAAATTGTAACTATATGTTTTGTTTGTATTTGTTGTGTGTCTAGTTTCTGTTTATTGTTTAATGTGTTGTTTCTATTGTAAATATTTATTGTTAATTACTTATGTTTATTTACCATGCTATACTTTTTAATCATAACGTGTTTATGTTTGTCATATATTGTATTTGTTTGATATTTTATTAATCAAAATTAAAACTGAAAAAAAATAAATGTGTTAAAGTGACTACAGTTATGTTAAATTTATATAAGCCGGGTCAATAGCCTACATCCCATAAGAATGCGTTTTATCTGTTAGTTGCAAAAATATTAAAGGTAATACAAAGCTCATGAATTTTTCAAGAAGTAAGTCTACTTAAGGTTAACTTTTCTTTTCTCATATTTCATTCCCTAAAGAAAACCGTTCGATATTGTTAGAACATTCAGTGCTTTTTTTTGTATATAACAGAGATTCATAAAAGCATTTAAAAAATAGATAAATAAAATCAAAATGCCAGACGACGACCTTAATCTGGGTTAAAGGTCAAAAGAGTGCAATTTATTAGAAAAGTACCGAGACAAAAATGACATATTCTAAGTGGGATCTTTAACACCTGTTTCGACACGACTGAGCTAAATCGAGTCGAACTTTGACCCTTCTCATCCATCAGAGAAGCCGCACCTCGAACAATTTTATCTTAGTAAAGCACGGAATATGAGATTTTACAAACGTGATCTCGAAAGTAAACGTTTTTTCCCGGAGAGGAAGTAGGTCTTTAGCACATCCGTCGAAGCTGCTTTCACGTTTTGATAAACAAATTAAGCTTTATCACGTTGATTCGACATCAAACTAAATTCTCTATAATTAAGGAAACAACACTAAATGACCGCCCCTACAAAAGGAAACAGCAATTATAATAAAATAAATACAATAGGATAAAGTAGAAACGCATTAATAAAGATGTAGTTTACTACTTCCTTCTCAGTTTCACGTTAAAAAAATAAACAAAAAAAAAAGAAAGTGGTGGAAAGCATAAATTTAACGCCGACACTTCAAACGAGCTGGCAAATTAGAACAGATGATGTTACATATGATTTATTAACACACACTACGTCAATTCTCTTCCCCTTTTTCTTCGTCCGACTCGCTTCTTTCCATTAGTGTTTTTTTGTCGTTACTTCCCACATCCTTTGAAATATTAAAGTAAAAAAATTTTGAAAAATAGACAACAAAAATCGAGATTGATAAAAATTTGTCTCGATTATCAAGTAAAGAAGACAAGAAATAATATATAATTATATAACGTATATATACACACACGTTATATAATATATAACGTGTGTGTATATATAACAATAACAAAAAATTCATGTTTAATGGAATAGTATGTATACTGTAGAGTAGGTGTTTAGAGCTATCTGTAGAAAGAACTACTGGGCAAATCTCAACCAAATTTGGGATACATACTGTCCAGAATATGCGGTTTCGATTTTCGAAAGTTTTATTTAAAAATTCTACTACTAGGGCAAAATTTGGCGTTGCTGGCCTCTAATTGTATATATCAAGTACGTTTTCTAACGAATTTCGGTAGTTTCGAAACAAAGTATAATAATTTTATTTTAATTACAGATGTGCAATGTGAATTGACGATAAGAAGAATGTAACAATACACCATCAGGCAGAATGAGCACCATGATGTTCACCTGCCAAACAATTATGAAGAACGTTCCGTACCTTCTACATCCGAAATCCATTAGAAAACATACCAGATATGTACAGTACAATCTGCCACTAGCGCAAAATTACGCCCTAATGGCAGAATTTTTAAATAAAACTTTCGAAAATCGAAACCGCATATTCTGGACAGTATGTATGCCAAATTTGGTTGAGATTTGCCTAGTAGTTCTTTCTACAGATAGCTCTAAACATCTACTCTACAGTATATATACTATTCCACTAAACATGAATTTTTTGTTTATAGGCTACATATTACATAACGTATATATATATAATATAGATATAAGCACACGAAGGAGACATCAGCGTCATATTCTTCCCTAGCGGTTGAATTGTAAAGTGATATTTTTTCTCGAAAATCGAAACAACACATTCATGACTGTGTGTATACGAAATATTGAGATTTACCCAATAGTTCTTTCTACACAGAGCTCTGAACGACCTACTTTTTAAAAAATGATTACCGTGTATATTGAGAACTGGCATAAAATTTACAAAAATGTAGAAAGTGAAAACTTAAATTTTGTCGTTTTTTGAATGTATAAAAACTTCAATGGTCTATAAACTGGCCAGATTGATGGCTGTCATGAATAAGACTTTTAATGAGTCACGCAAAACGAAAAACAGCAACACATTACTGAATCACGTGAATCATCATATTTTTATTCATATGTAACCACTGATAAATGAAGTCGATAACTTTAACGGTCGTTATGAAATTGACTCGCAAACGTCGGTTTCCATTTTGTAAAATGTGTCTTAATAATAAAAATTTGACAGCACAACCACAAATAAAGACAAAAATTAGAAATGACAGGAAAAAAGTTTATAAACTAATTTAATAACACGAATTTGTCGAAAAGACTTCGGTTTTAATATATTCTATTCGATATGACGTGAGGGATATCGCCATAGAAATCAACCATAATTGGAAAATTGGTATGCGTAGACGTTTAATTTGCTAATGGCAAGATGTCTGCCAGTTAATAAACTTCAAACAATCCCATTATAATAAGATATAATTTCGCACAGATTAAAATTTAAACGCTGATATTCCGTTCCTAAAGCAATTTAACAAGGACTATACTTTTCAAATAAATAGTCGAACTTCCAATAACGTCCACCTCTACACAGCGGCCATTTTTTTCAGGAGCATTTTTTTTTTAACTAAAAATGCATATAAATTTTTTGTTCCAATTAATGGTTGTTGTTCAGAGGTTTGATCGTATTTTTATTCTGAAATCATCTTTCTTACATCGTGAAAAATAACTTAATAATGTTTCTCTTAAATAGGAGGAGGTAATTTTCAACGCTATTTAATTAATAGAATAAATAAATGTAATGAATCTGATCTTATGTATAACATCAAAACAACTGATTCCATCAATGAAATAAGAGAAGGGACGTGGAAAAACTCACTGAAATATAGAAAACACGCCATGCAAGTTTAATGAAGATGAAAAATTGAACGGAAGTAGGCCACTTCCCCTCTAACCATTTGTACTGAATTGCAGTATTTCTGATTTGTTATATATATAGTATAACAGATATACTGAAAAATCGAAAATTATTTTATTTATTTTGATTATTTTAAGAAAACTTTAATTCATTTATCATATATAAAAGTTTTTACATGATAAACACAATTGTAATTAATAGTAAAATTAATTTTTAGTGAATTACATAATCAAAACTTTGAATTTATATTTTGAATGATTTTACTATAAAAAGTTTTATGATATATTCTAAAATGTCTGGGTTTAAATTTTTACAAAATTAATTGAAATAAAATAGGTCAAGTCCGGAAGAATGCCAACAAAAAAATATACCCCATTTTTTAAATTAACAGATTTTTTCCTTTCTGCACACAGGAAAATCCACTGCTTCAACTGATACAGATTATAAACTTTATAAACTCTAACTCAAAATCTAAATATGCTACAGAGTAAATTCTAAACAGTGTTTAGAGTTACACACCAGCATTCTCATCTGAACTTAGTTAAATGCTAACTCTAAATTCAAATGAGAACGTTGGTATACAAAGTACAAAATGTTAAAATGTTGATACAGTATGTAACTCTAAACAATGTTTTTAGAGTTACATAACATTTTAACATTTTGTAGTTTGTATAAAAATTAATTTAATAGCTTAATTCGAACAAAAATATCTATCCAAATATCTCTCAATAGATTACTTTTGGATTTTCTTTATAAAATTAACAATTCAAAATCTAAATATTCTAAGTAACAGCGAAGGAAAGGGATGTCGAATTTTTTAATAAAATAAATTTTAATTGAAGCAGCATATCTTCTGATCACATGTGGAAACAAACTTCTTATATATACTTTAAAAACTATTTCCAATTATCAATAAGCACATTTAATATGATAAGATATCATTTATAGAGTTTTAGTGGTTTTAAATAGGCTCGAGTTTATTCCATTCAATCAAAATCTTGAATTGGAAACATTTACTTCTTAAATTCAAATTTATTAGAATTTAAATTCATCCAAATATTATTGAACAACGTCCAAAGATCGCTCTCTGCAGAACGACGAAAGAAAGAAAATAAAAAAAAAAAAAGCAAGAGATAAAAAGGCATTCATGGCAAAATCCTATCAATACGAAATCTTTAAATGCCATCAATCAAATATATTTTTATTCAATCATAGAGATCGTCGACCAAAATTTATTGAATTATTAAATATAGTCGCTGAAGTAGTACATCAATGGATCAATAAACGTATATTTATATTCATCCATTTCTTAAATCGAATCTTAAATATACTAATTTTGTATTAATAAATAGTTAAAATTCCTGTTTTTCAGCTATCTTACGAAAGAGATAACAATTTTTTGCAACATAACAACTATTAGAAATCATTTCAATTTGAAATATGTTAGAAAACATAATAGCTTCTCTTTACCTAATCTATTTCTAGATACGTCATTATAGAAATATGTTCTAACATAAAACTTATTTTTTGAATTCGAAATAAGAAACTAAAATCTTCTCTCGAAGTAAGTGTTAATCAATTTACTATAAATTTAGTTGCGTATGCTACACACACAATTTATTTAAAATATTACAATATTAGCTTAATGTTATAGATCTTTACATTATTTAATCATAATCCTGGACTTGCCATAGTCATTTATAGAGTAGAGAAAATTGTTAGAAATAAAAACTACTCTAAAATCTGAAAAATGTAACTTCGTAGCTAATATAAGTCATTGATAAATACAATTGAACTGAATAACTAAGGTAAATAATTGTTTTAACAAGTTATTTATGATCCTTGTTTGTCTAAGAATTTAATATTAACTTAATGGATTAGATTGATGAGATAGGGCAACGCAACACATGAACTATCTGCCAAGGATGGATGCCTCTCGGGAGGGCTTTCTTTG
The DNA here is from genome assembly GCF_000671375.1 of Centruroides sculpturatus. Taxonomy (NCBI): domain Eukaryota; kingdom Metazoa; phylum Arthropoda; class Arachnida; order Scorpiones; family Buthidae; genus Centruroides; species Centruroides sculpturatus. Next base: position 66,388 of record NW_019385385.1, read on the forward strand.
GGAAAACTGGACCTTATTTACGAGGGCTGTTCGGAAAGTTCGCGGCCTCACATAGAAAAACAAAGAAAATAATGTTAAAACTTTTTTTATTTTTCATCGTAATCTCCTCTGTTAGCAATGCACTTATTCCAGCAATGTTCTAGCTTTTTTATGCCATCACAATAGGTCGATTTGTCAAGGTGTGCAATATACTCGTTCACTTCAGAGATGACTTCGTCATTTGAGTGGAATCTCTTTCCAGCCAAGAATTTTTTTAGGTTTGGAAAAAGGTGGAAGTCACTGGGGGCCAAATCAGGTGAGTACGGTGGATGTGGAACTAATTGGAAGCGAAGTTCGTTTATCTTTTGTTCAGTGATTCTGGCGGAATGTGCAGGTGCATTATCGTGGTGGAACAGAACTTTTTTCTTCTTCAAGTGTGGCCTCTTTTCTTCGATTTCTTTCTTCAGTTTTTCCAAAAGTTCACAGTAATAGACAGCATTAATGGTCTTTCCTCTTTCTAGGTAGTCAATAAAGATGATGCCTTTAGCATCCCAAAAAACCGAGGCCATCACTTTACCCGCTGATGGAACTGTCTTTGCCTTCTTTGGTGGTGGCGAACTGTGGTGTTTCCATTGCTTCGACTGTTCTTTTGTTTCAGGAGTGTAGTAATGGATCCACGTTTCGTCAGTAGTCACAAACCGACGCAAGAAATCCTGTGGGTTTTTCTGGTAGAAGTCCAAACACTCCTTTGACATCAAAGTGCGAACACGTTTTTGCTCGGCGGTCAGCAGATGCGGCACCCACCTTGCTGAGACCTTCGTCATACCCAAATCTTCGGTTAGGATGTGGTGCACTCGGTCGACAGAGATGCCTGTTGTCTCAGCTATCTCACGCGTTTTCAAACGGCGATCTGCTAATACCAAATCGTGAACTTTGTCGATGTTTTCTTCAGTGACAGCAGTTGACGGCCGTCCGCTGCGAGGGTCATCTTCCACACTTTCTCTGCCAGATTTAAAAAGGGCTGTCCATTTTTTCACAGTGGTGTACGAAGGAGCAGACTCTCCTAAAACTTCATCCATGTCAGCTTTGATTTGAGATGGGGTCAACCCTTTTTTCGTCAGGTATTTTATGACCGCACGAGTCTCCGTCTTCTCCATTTTTGACAAAGCATGTGCACACTGACTATCTGCTAAGCTGTCGTGGCAAAACTTTTTGACAAATCAAGCGGAAATTGGTATCGTATCTTTAGCAAAGATGGCTGAATTATTCCCGCCAAAAATTAAATTGATCGCAGCGCCGCATATAGGCAAGGCCGCGAACTTTCCGAACAGCCCTCGTAGACGTTAGACAAGTGGAAAATCCCAGGAAACTCCACCTTGTACGCAAATCCACCAGTGGTTTGAATGGTTTTATATACTCATCTACTAGTGGGCGTTAAACTTGAGTAATATATCTTATTCCATTTAATATATTTACAAAAATATTCGTAATAGCGTACACTTTCTACTAAGTTCGTAAAAAATTCAATATATTATATAGATTTATTATATTGTAAGTCATATTTTTCAACATCCAAAACAAATTTTAAACTTTCTTTATGTGTATCAAATTAATCTTTAGTTATCAATTCGCATTAAAATATCAACTTAAAAAATTTTGAACCGTGTTATTAAACGACATCCTAATTTAAATACATTATAATATCCTACTTTCAAATCTTATCAACACAACTCCAAAAAGAATAAAGTTTAGCAGTAATTAGCATTTCAGCAATAAAAGTTTAAAAAAGAAAATCCAACTTCAGAATATTTAATACTTCTTGATATTGTGTAAGTGCAGTTGATTTAGAAAGAAAAAAAATCTCTAATTTATTTAAACTGTGCTCTTACGTGTTGCGTTATCTTGAGTAAAAGTGGCAAAGCATGAATCTCGAGTGGCATCAACTCCATTAATTTATCTACCTGTAAAAATTCAATCATCGCTTTGGCTTATAGCTAATTATCTAAGATATGATAAACAACTCGATTTCCTTTTAACGAATAATTTTTCATAAAATTACTCAAGAAGAAAATTAGCATGCAGTGATTAAATTAGCTATCACGACAGGTATTAAAAATTTAAATGTATTGACTGATTGCCTAGTTTATCGCTAGAATTGAATTGAATTAAATAAACTGGGAATAAGATAATCAGGTGAAAAAACGCTTAAATCGACTTTTTTTTCGTCTTTTAAAGTGTGGCTATTTTGAGAAAGATATGGGAAAAGATATACTTAACCTAACCAGATTCTCAAAGAGAAAATAAAGATGAGAGCTTTGGGTATAAGTTGGAAGGTAGCCAATTCTTTGTACTCGAATTGTACGTCGTGAGTACCATTTTACTTTATAAAAATATCTAAATATAGTGTCGATGAAATCGGCAAAAGTGCAAACTTCGAAAATGGGATGGAAGCATTCATCGAAACAAAACTTGTCGTTTTTTACTTTCTGATTTTTCCAACTTCAGTTAGAATCTTTCGAAAGTGTTTTAAAGGATTTATCTAATGCTACTTCTGGGATCAGAGACGATCTCAAAATTCACTTAAAAGTAAAGATCAGATGACCCGGAAGGTACAGTACACGAGATACCTATGAAACTATGTAACAAAACAACAAAAACTTTTATTTTTAAAGCTTTATATGTTTTAAAGTGACTTATTTTTCTGCTTTCATAAAACGAATAAGGCTTAAATTTAACGATTTTATAAAATTGTTATTTAAAATATTTAAGTTAATTCCACGAAATTTTAATATTCATGAAACTTGGAAAAGTAATTACTGGATCTTTAATTAAAATGTTTATATTCTTTCCTATTTTAAATCATTAATATATCAATATTTTATTCTGATGTTCTGCAAAATTTAAAATATTATTTAACTTATTAATGTGTTTTTATTTTTTTAAGAATATATTTTTAACCGGTACAAATTTATTTCGTATTAATTCGAACGTAAATATGAAAGAAAGAGAAAATTTTCTCACAGTTAAAGCTCTTAATTAACAATATAAATCTAGCTTACCTTCTATTAATCTGGATTCTGATGTCTTCTGTACATATATTATCGGATAGATTAAAGTCCATGCAGGTAATATTTTCACTGAATACATCAGTAGTAAAGGAAGCGTTGTGTATAGCTAGGAAGCTTCTAGGAGCACATTCTAGATGTAAATCTTCATTTTCGCATACTATCCTCCTATATAACTCTATAAAATATTTTGGAATTAGTTTAATCGATAATAGCTTAGTTTTATTATTATAATCAACGTTTAATTTGAATGTTTAAATATAATCCCATATTAAAATCTTATAAAGATGGAGAAATCTAAGCAAACCAACGGTTGAAAGACATATAAAATTCTTTAATATTACGTAAAGCTGCCATTTTGTTACATAATAGTAAAACAAAATTTTGAAAGTTTCATATTTTTTGTGACTATCGAGTTATTAAGTTAAATTTGGTCTGGTTCTTTTCAAATCTGCACATAAGACAGGGCACAAAACAAGGAATTATTCATAATTTAATTGAGAAACATCGTACAAATTCGAAATTTATTATGTCTGTCCTTCTGTACGAACTATTTTAAAGAGAAAGACGGACAGACAAAAATGATTTTAAAAAACACTTGAGTGAGTTATTCAAAAATCGAAGTACAGTACATCATTAAAACACGATTATAACACTAGAAAATAAATCATTTGTGCAATCTTCCGCCCTTATTTTTGCTAATAATCTGCATCATTAACCGTTATTGAATAAATTCTCACAGAAATGAATTTCCAGTTCATATTTTTTATCTGCTTCACGTTTACTGTATATATAGAATATACAGGAAATCAACAGGAAATTTATTGTATACGTTTCGAAAACATCACTAATTTGTAAAAGAGATAATAAATTCATATCAACTCTATTATTTACACATGGATAAAAATATTCAAAGCATCCTTTCAAAGCAACAAAACATTTCCTTTACCACTTGACACGATTATAATGTATAGTCCATCCCAAGGGTACAAGATACAGGTTTAAAGTTATAAAATCGATTTACACTTTGACAATCCAATTCCTCCCATAGATTTATCCCTATTCAACTTATAAAATCACGATTTATTGTATATGATAAAAGCTCGCAATCGAAAAAATTCTATATATATATATATATATGTAAAAGAATTTTAAAAAATTTCCTTTTTACAATATCCTGTTTTATTTTTTATTTTAAAAACCAAAACAAAAATGCATTTTTTTTTATCGCATTTATTTCAAGAATTGATATCTTTGGGATTACTAATTTTGCTGGAATGAATTAGCAAAATCTAATCGTTTTATTGTTTTAAGTAAAAAAAAAAAACACGTAAAATTTTATTTTGGAATTTGCGTATAACTCATTTTTCCTATTTAAATTCCATTGAAATTATCTCAATAAGTTGGAATGAAACGTAACTTTCTGCACAATCAATAACAAAGGGTCAGCAACAAGCAGACCTCTGGAAGTCAGGCAGAATTGTATTAGAAATACAATTTGAGTCCTCTGATCACGTGTACGCCTGTCAAATCTTCATTAACTTATCTTTACCCCCTTTTTCCGACCCTTTCCCACCTTTCCAAGTTCTCTGCACCTCAATTTCCTCCACCCAAATGTGGATCTTCTGTAAAATTAGTTGTTACCCTTGATCTATAACATGCGTGCCTTTATTAACACAAAATTTAACTGAAAAATCTTCAAAAACATGTTAACATTAGTTATAGAGATTAGATTATATATAATTCTATATAATAAACGCCAAAAATCCAAATTATCTTGACAAATTCAGAGTTCAGTCACCTCGTGATATTGAAAACAATATCGCCTGAAAGCAATTTGAAACATTCATTTCGTATTTAAAATAATATAAATCAGTTAAATTTTAATTATAGAAACATAAAAGTTATGGCCTTATATAGAATATCCTGTTTAGCAAAAGGAAGAATGAGCTGTTATTTTATAAAGTTCTATAGTAATTCAGCTGAAAGTATACTTAAATAGTTAATCAAACAGAAGTAGCACTCGAAATCGAGTGATTATCTTGGGAACAATAGAAGAGAGTCACCGACGAACAGTTTTTTTCTAGTTGAAAATGGTTTATTGACTCATGACAGCTTAACCAGAACAAAACCCAATAAAGTCATAATAAAACATCACTTAAATGACGTTAAAACGTTTTAAAAGGAATGAAAAAACTAATGATTTTCTCCTCTTTTTTACTGTGATTGAAGTGGAAAATGTGTTTAGATGCGTTAAAATTTTAAAGCAATTTAACTAATTAATTGCTAACTAAATTACATTGTTTTCAGGAGTTTGTTTTACAGTTTTAATCTTTAAAAAAACCAAACAAAAAAATAAATATTTCGGGTGTTTTACACTATTTTTACTGTAAAAACTTAATATATAGCTTATTTATTATAAAAGATTAGCACAAAAAAACTTACGTTAATCACCATTAGGATAAAATAATAAATGAATTTTATATACATTTTTAAAATTAAAAAAAAAAAACAAACATTAACATAATTACACGCATAAGCTTTTTTAACTTTTTGAAGGTTATAATTAAAATAAATTCGTTAATGACTAAGTAATTAAAATAGATATTATCACAATTTTAAATTATTCATTGTCGCAATAAATCAAAATTAATTATTTTATAATATTTATAATTAAGAAAAAGTTGGGTGATGATGATATAACATTATAAACGCTAATTTTGAATTTTTAAATCGGGATGTTGCTATTTACAAAGCCGCATTTTTCGTTTACAAAGCATGATTTATAGAAGCATTTTCTTTATTTTTTTCCATAAAAATTGTATTATATTATCCCCATTAAATAAGATAACGTTATTAATGATAAAACTTCTTTAATTACCATTAATAATTTCGTAAATGTTAACACTAACATGTTAATGACATTACTTTTTTTGTTTTTTATTCTTTTGATAAGCGGAACAATTTACTATAAATTTCTTTTATGTCTAGCAATTAAGACATAAAAGAAATTTCGAAATATAAAAATTTTTCATAAAATTTATTATTTTGAAAGAATTTTTTAATATAAATTTTCATAAAATATAATCCAGAGTAAAGGTAATTTAAGAGGAATTTTGAACGTTGCGTATAAGGACGAATTGTTACGAACAAAGTTAATATAGAAAATAATAATTTTTTCGTTCTCTTGAGGAAAAACACGCGATATAACTCATTATAGATCGATAACACATATGAAAAGTGCTTTACAATAAAGCTAATTCTTGCATGAAACTTTTATAAATACAATTATTGCGTTTTTTTCTGATTTTTTCTCCTATTTTTAGCTAATTTTTAACTCGATCATCCATTAGTTAAAACGAATGACATTCCAATATCTTGGTAGAAAGAGATAGGAAGAGAAATGATCAATCGAAGACGAGATGAACAGGAGTACAGGATTGATTTTTTTTCGGATAGGTTCCTCTTCTAATCTTTTGATGAATGCTCGAAATCGCCGTAACAAAGATATCTAGTGTGACTGTCGAACGACTTTTTTTTTTGTAGTATATACTATATATACAGTATATATTAGAGAAGTCGAGTCGAGAGAACTTTTATCTTGTTACAAAAATCGATCTTATTGAGTGATAAAAAGCAGTTTTAATATAAAAAATAATTTTTTTTTCATTCAGTTATTTCGGATATATTAAAACGAATATTATAAATACACAAATTTAAACATATAAATAATAAACATAATGTAAAGAAGATATATAGAATATGGCTCGTACATTACTATCCCTGTTATAACATATAAATAATATCCATACAAGCACATAAGAAATATGTAAATTGGAATATATATATATAACAAATGCGCAATACATATACAACACTACAATCTGTTGTAGTGTTTTCCTACAACAGAACGCAACACAAGTCATAGCAAACACACCACGCCAAATGCAGAAAAACACTACACAGGTTATAAGATACATAACATAAATCGCAGCTAAAAACAAACAAAATTACAATTATAACATCACAATACCCGAATCATAGCATATACCACAGAACATGAGCGTGCTTAAGACAAAATTATAAACAGAATATAATAACTGAAGTATTTTAGGCTGCAACAAGAATTTGAAAATTAATATATAAAATATGTAAACAACAGCGTGAAAAATAATTAAATCTCGTCCAAGACACCTTCAAACGAGTACATAAAATGGAATTTCGCTATCGATTTTTTCACAAAAAACAATACTTTGTAACATAAACGAGAAAACGAAAAAACAAAAACACAAAAAAAAATTCTAATTATGCTTAAACATGTCATTAATAAAATGTAAAGACAATCATCAAGGTCGTTACACCTGCAAAGAAATAAAAAATAAAAGTTAACAAGATTAGTATCAGTTACAATATCCTGTCAGCGAGTGCATTACATAAAAAATAAATAGAAATGTTTAAGTTTTCTATTTTTAGAAAATTATATAATACGTTCTATTTTTATGACTTCGCATTTGTACTTAACGGTAAATATAGTAAAGTGCTATCGTACTCTTTCGAATTGTTCGGATTCTCAGAATTTAAGAATTAACGCAAGAAATGACGTGAAATATTGTCACGTGATCGAGACACCTGCCCCTCAGTCGACAGGTGAGACACGGTGTAGGCGTCCCTTACAATATAAATAAGTTGATGCAGGTGTAAACTATAGATCCGTTGTTTTTGGATGCGATTTTCGAAAGAAAATAAATACATTTTCGATGTTTTTAAACTGAAAAATCTTTAAATACAATCTCTAAATTCTAAAAAATTTGATATGTGATATTAATGAGATATTTTTACATTTTTATCGATTTGGCAAAAGAAAAAAAAAACGTCTTTCAAAGTAATTGGAATGATTTAAAAATTGCAAATACGCCGAAAAAAACTTGCTTACCTCACAGAGGAAAATTTAATAATGTGAATAACTGATGTAATATTGGATAACTCTGAATATATACGCGAAATTAGAAGTTTTTAGTATAAAAAGGGGGTGAAACTTTGAAATTCTCTTCGATCACAGTGTTGACAATCATAGTAAGGTGTGACTGATGACCTAGCAGGTGCACATATTATGTTAATGAACCTTACACAGATCATCGATGCATCACGTTAATAGGAGGAGTAGAATCCACCCCTCTCAAAGCTATATTTGTAGCTTCTACTTTTATATCTTTTCCTAGAAAGTTACTCGATGTAATGATAACACTTCACATGTCAGTAAAGTCTCCCGGATTTACAGAGCAACCTGTTACTTTATACCTCTATCATTAATGTGTTTCTTCCGAAACAAAAAGTGAAAAGCATCAAACTGTATGAAAAAATCTTAAAAATTCATCTTCAGTAATATATAAAATGTGAGTGGTATCGCGTCGCGACGCGTCACTGTTTGATTATATTACACGCAAATACGATTATTATTATTATTTCACTATTAGAAGTATCTATTTTCGCATAGTTTTATATTTAACACAACAGGAAAGTAGATTAATCGGTAATGATAATTATACGACACGAGCGAAGCGGGCTACGCGACGCGATTAAGCGCGAGTAACTGCGATTTAAAATAATTCAAAATTGTTAAAATTTTATAATAACTTTTTTTAAAAAATAGAAGAAATTTATATTTTTAACACAGGAACACTCAGTTTTAAAATTAAACATCCTTTTGTTTGTTCTTGACAAGAGCTTAAATAACAAATTGCCTAAATACATTCGTTATGTATAGTCTTATATTACTTAATATATCGATATTATCATTATATCCGCTGCACGTAAATTTAAAGCTAGTATTTTATACCTTCCGTTATATAATATTTTTTTCTGACCTAGAATGATTGAAGTTTAATTAAACTAATTAATTGTAGCGAGAGTATCGCCTACACTTTTTTCCCAAACGTCACGTACGAGGAAGTGTTACAAGTGACATTTTCGGACGTTATACTTTAAATATATACTTCCATTCGATATTAAATAGGGAAAATATTATCAATAAATTCTTCTATATCATAGTTTTTCATTAAAAACATTCCGGTATGCTTTTATTTTTCGTGTAGAGTACGTGTTTATCTCAAAGTTAAGAGGCTTGGTTTCCTCTTTAAACATTTTTTGATAAATTTACAACTAGTTTATATTTTTAAAACCTATATTTCCGTTATAAATGACTCGAATTTTACATATAAAACTAAAGATAGGGATTAATTTCCCTGGCTAAAAAAAAATCCACTATTAATAGTTAATATCGATCATTCTACATTATGGTCACTCCTATGTGTTTGCAGTTGAGTGGAGTGGGGTTGTAACTCGTGTCGACATAAAAATACCTCGAAAACAGATGATAAATGATACTTAAACGCATATTTTTAGCTTTATTCTTGGTATTTAAAGTGTCAATTTAATAGGTTTAAGTGCCGAATATTATCTTGAAGCATTTGAATTTTTTACTTATTTTTTTCTCTTTATAAATTAATAAAATTTTAAGAATTTTAATTAGAATTATTCAAATGTAAACAATACATGANGTGTATCAAATTAATCTTTAGTTATCAATTCGCATTAAAATATCAACTTAAAAAATTTTGAACCGTGTTATTAAACGACATCCTAATTTAAATACATTATAATATCCTACTTTCAAATCTTATCAACACAACTCCAAAAAGAATAAAGTTTAGCAGTAATTAGCATTTCAGCAATAAAAGTTTAAAAAAGAAAATCCAACTTCAGAATATTTAATACTTCTTGATATTGTGTAAGTGCAGTTGATTTAGAAAGAAAAAAAATCTCTAATTTATTTAAACTGTGCTCTTACGTGTTGCGTTATCTTGAGTAAAAGTGGCAAAGCATGAATCTCGAGTGGCATCAACTCCATTAATTTATCTACCTGTAAAAATTCAATCATCGCTTTGGCTTATAGCTAATTATCTAAGATATGATAAACAACTCGATTTCCTTTTAACGAATAATTTTTCATAAAATTACTCAAGAAGAAAATTAGCATGCAGTGATTAAATTAGCTATCACGACAGGTATTAAAAATTTAAATGTATTGACTGATTGCCTAGTTTATCGCTAGAATTGAATTGAATTAAATAAACTGGGAATAAGATAATCAGGTGAAAAAACGCTTAAATCGACTTTTTTTTCGTCTTTTAAAGTGTGGCTATTTTGAGAAAGATATGGGAAAAGATATACTTAACCTAACCAGATTCTCAAAGAGAAAATAAAGATGAGAGCTTTGGGTATAAGTTGGAAGGTAGCCAATTCTTTGTACTCGAATTGTACGTCGTGAGTACCATTTTACTTTATAAAAATATCTAAATATAGTGTCGATGAAATCGGCAAAAGTGCAAACTTCGAAAATGGGATGGAAGCATTCATCGAAACAAAACTTGTCGTTTTTTACTTTCTGATTTTTCCAACTTCAGTTAGAATCTTTCGAAAGTGTTTTAAAGGATTTATCTAATGCTACTTCTGGGATCAGAGACGATCTCAAAATTCACTTAAAAGTAAAGATCAGATGACCCGGAAGGTACAGTACACGAGATACCTATGAAACTATGTAACAAAACAACAAAAACTTTTATTTTTAAAGCTTTATATGTTTTAAAGTGACTTATTTTTCTGCTTTCATAAAACGAATAAGGCTTAAATTTAACGATTTTATAAAATTGTTATTTAAAATATTTTAAATTTTAAAACTAAAAAGTAATATCTCAAAACTAAACAATTTGTCAATTTAATAAATTTGACCTTTTAATAAAATGGATCGCTAAATCCGACCAAACAATGTTTTGATGTCCTTCTAACTTTATCGATTCGGTTAAAGCTGGCATTGCAAGTATAAATAACAATTTTCTATTCAGATTAAAATCAAAACAAGATGGCAAACGAGTTAATTCTAACCACTTTTAACCTTCAAAAACAAGAAGATTTTGTGTTAAATGTGAATAAAAGATCTCTCTCTATGTTTATAGCGCTCTTTATACCCAGGATATATGTAAATATAGTCTGTACTGTACATAAACTCATACTTATTTGTGTAAATGTAAACTATGACGTTCAAAAAAACATCAAAAAAATAAAAATTAAAGTTTAAATTCTTTAAAAAAAACTGAACGAATTAAATTTTAGAAAGAAGTTGTAAAGTCCACGCGTGGAATGTAAATCACAAGTCGAGCCCTTCTTAGAAGAATCGATTTTTTTTTATATTATATGAGATGCTTACCTTTAGTGCTTACTCCAAGAAAGAAAAAGAAGAGATAGCTATGCACGATGCTGTAATGACGACTTCTCCACCTCATGTTCTGTACGATCCACAACAAACCACAATCATATTTGGTCTCGACTAACGCTTGTCTCGCTACCTTATGCACTGGCTCACCCGGGAATGTATCTTCATACACGAACAGCGACATCTCGCGGACAAAGTTAGAACTAGTCGCATTTTTTTTTACTAATTTTTGTGGAATTTCAAATTAAATTTTCTTTTTTATATATAAAATTAATGAAATAATTCGGGAATAGAATATTAATTAAATCTTAAAAGATATACTTTTAACATTATAAAAATGTAACGTTTTTAATACAATAATGCGTTGATCGAAAGCGATGCGACGCGTTTCNGCTTTATATGTTTTAAAGTGACTTATTTTTCTGCTTTCATAAAACGAATAAGGCTTAAATTTAACGATTTTATAAAATTGTTATTTAAAATATTTAAGTTAATTCCACGAAATTTTAATATTCATGAAACTTGGAAAAGTAATTACTGGATCTTTAATTAAAATGTTTATATTCTTTCCTATTTTAAATCATTAATATATCAATATTTTATTCTGATGTTCTGCAAAATTTAAAATATTATTTAACTTATTCATGTGTTTTTATTTTTTTAAGAATATATTTTTAACCGGTACAAATTTATTTCGTATTAATTCGAACGTAAATATGAAAGAAAGAGAAAATTTTCTCACAGTTAAAGCTCTTAATTAACAATATAAATCTAGCTTACCTTCTATTAATCTGGATTCTGATGTCTTCTGTACATATATTATCGGATAGATTAAAGTCCATGCAGGTAATATTTTCACTGAATACATCAGTAGTAAAGGAAGCGTTGTGTATAGCTAGGAAGCTTCTAGGAGCACATTCTAGATGTAAATCTTCATTTTCGCATACTATCCTCCTATATAACTCTATAAAATATTTTGGAATTAGTTTAATCGATAATAGCTTAGTTTTATTATTATAATCAACGTTTAATTTGAATGTTTAAATATAATCCCATATTAAAATCTTATAAAGATGGAGAAATCTAAGCAAACCAACGGTTGAAAGACATATAAAATTCTTTAATATTACGTAAAGCTGCCATTTTGTTACATAATAGTAAAACAAAATTTTGAAAGTTTCATATTTTTTGTGACTATCGAGTTATTAAGTTAAATTTGGTCTGGTTCTTTTCAAATCTGCACATAAGACAGGGCACAAAACAAGGAATTATTCATAATTTAATTGAGAAACATCGTACAAATTCGAAATTTATTATGTCTGTCCTTCTGTACGAACTATTTTAAAGAGAAAGACGGACAGACAAAAATGATTTTAAAAAACACTTGAGTGAGTTATTCAAAAATCGAAGTACAGTACATCATTAAAACACGATTATAACACTAGAAAATAAATCATTTGTGCAATCTTCCGCCCTTATTTTTGCTAATAATCTGCATCATTAACCGTTATTGAATAAATTCTCACAGAAATGAATTTCCAGTTCATATTTTTTATCTGCTTCACGTTTACTGTATATATAGAATATACAGGAAATCAACAGGAAATTTATTGTATACGTTTCGAAAACATCACTAATTTGTAAAAGAGATAATAAATTCATATCAACTCTATTATTTACACATGGATAAAAATATTCAAAGCATCCTTTCAAAGCAACAAAACATTTCCTTTACCACTTGACACGATTATAATGTATAGTCCATCCCAAGGGTACAAGATACAGGTTTAAAGTTATAAAATCGATTTACACTTTGACAATCCAATTCCTCCCATAGATTTATCCCTATTCAACTTATAAAATCACGATTTATTGTATATGATAAAAGCTCGCAATCGAAAAAATTCTATATATATATATATATATGTAAAAGAATTTTAAAAAATTTCCTTTTTACAATATCCTGTTTTATTTTTTATTTTAAAAACCAAAACAAAAATGCATTTTTTTTTATCGCATTTATTTCAAGAATTGATATCTTTGGGATTACTAATTTTGCTGGAATGAATTAGCAAAATCTAATCGTTTTATTGTTTTAAGTAAAAAAAAAAAACACGTAAAATTTTATTTTGGAATTTGCGTATAACTCATTTTTCCTATTTAAATTCCATTGAAATTATCTCAATAAGTTGGAATGAAACGTAACTTTCTGCACAATCAATAACAAAGGGTCAGCAACAAGCAGACCTCTGGAAGTCAGGCAGAATTGTATTAGAAATACAATTTGAGTCCTCTGATACGTGTACGCCTGTCAAATCTTCATTAACTTATCTTTACCCCCTTTTTCCGACCCTTTCCCACCTTTCCAAGTTCTCTGCACCTCAATTTCCTCCACCCAAATGTGGATCTTCTGTAAAATTAGTTGTTACCCTTGATCTATAACATGCGTGCCTTTATTAACACAAAATTTAACTGAAAAATCTTCAAAAACATGTTAACATTAGTTATAGAGATTAGATTATATATAATTCTATATAATAAACGCCAAAAATCCAAATTATCTTGACAAATTCAGAGTTCAGTCACCTCGTGATATTGAAAACAATATCGCCTGAAAGCAATTTGAAACATTCATTTCGTATTTAAAATAATATAAATCAGTTAAATTTTAATTATAGAAACATAAAAGTTATGGCCTTATATAGAATATCCTGTTTAGCAAAAGGAAGAATGAGCTGTTATTTTATAAAGTTCTATAGTAATTCAGCTGAAAGTATACTTAAATAGTTAATCAAACAGAAGTAGCACTCGAAATCGAGTGATTATCTTGGGAACAATAGAAGAGTCACCGACGAACAGTTTTTTTCTAGTTGAAAATGGTTTATTGACTCATGACAGCTTAACCAGAACAAAACCCAATAAAGTCATAATAAAACATCACTTAAATGACGTTAAAACGTTTTAAAAGGAATGAAAAAACTAATGATTTTCTCCTCTTTTTTACTGTGATTGAAGTGGAAAATGTGTTTAGATGCGTTAAAATTTTAAAGCAATTTAACTAATTAATTGCTAACTAAATTACATTGTTTTCAGGAGTTTGTTTTACAGTTTTAATCTTTAAAAAAACCAAACAAAAAAATAAATATTTCGGGTGTTTTACACTATTTTTACTGTAAAAACTTAATATATAGCTTATTTATTATAAAAGATTAGCACAAAAAAACTTACGTTAATCACCATTAGGATAAAATAATAAATGAATTTTATATACATTTTTAAAATTAAAAAAAAAAAACAAACATTAACATAATTACACGCATAAGCTTTTTTAACTTTTTGAAGGTTATAATTAAAATAAATTCGTTAATGACTAAGTAATTAAAATAGATATTATCACAATTTTAAATTATTCATTGTCGCAATAAATCAAAATTAATTATTTTATAATATTTATAATTAAGAAAAAGTTGGGTGATGATGATATAACATTATAAACGCTAATTTTGAATTTTTAAATCGGGATGTTGCTATTTATAAAGCCGCATTTTTCGTTTACAAAGCATGATTTATAGAAGCATTTTCTTTATTTTTTTCCATAAAAATTGTATTATATTATCCCCATTAAATAAGATAACGTTATTAATGATAAAACTTCTTTAATTACCATTAATAATTTCGTAAATGTTAACACTAACATGTTAATGACATTACTTTTTTTGTTTTTTATTCTTTTGATAAGCGGAACAATTTACTATAAATTTCTTTTATGTCTAGCAATTAAGACATAAAAGAAATTTCGAAATATAAAAATTTTTCATAAAATTTATTATTTTGAAAGAATTTTTTAATATAAATTTTCATAAAATATAATCCAGAGTAAAGGTAATTTAAGAGGAATTTTGAACGTTGCGTATAAGGACGAATTGTTACGAACAAAGTTAATATAGAAAATAATAATTTTTTCGTTCTCTTGAGGAAAAACACGCGATATAACTCATTATAGATCGATAACACATATGAAAAGTGCTTTACAATAAAGCTAATTCTTGCATGAAACTTTTATAAATACAATTATTGCGTTTTTTTCTGATTTTTTCTCCTATTTTTAGCTAATTTTTAACTCGATCATCCATTAGTTAAAACGAATGACATTCCAATATCTTGGTAGAAAGAGATAGGAAGAGAAATGATCAATCGAAGACGAGATGAACAGGAGTACAGGATTGATTTTTTTTCGGATAGGTTCCTCTTCTAATCTTTTGATGAATGCTCGAAATCGCCGTAACAAAGATATCTAGTGTGACTGTCGAACGACTTTTTTTTTTGTAGTATATACTATATATACAGTATATATTAGAGAAGTCGAGTCGAGAGAACTTTTATCTTGTTACAAAAATCGATCTTATTGAGTGATAAAAAGCAGTTTTAATATAAAAAATAATTTTTTTTTCATTCAGTTATTTCGGATATATTAAAACGAATATTATAAATACACAAATTTAAACATATAAATAATAAACATAATGTAAAGAAGATATATAGAATATGGCTCGTACATTACTATCCCTGTTATAACATATAAATAATATCCATACAAGCACATAAGAAATATGTAAATTGGAATATATATATATAACAAATGCGCAATACATATACAACACTACAATCTGTTGTAGTGTTTTCCTACAACAGAACGCAACACAAGTCATAGCAAAAACACCACGCCAAATGCAGAAAAACACTACACAGGTTATAAGATACATAACATAAATCGCAGCTAAAAACAAACAAAATTACAATTATAACATCACAATACCCGAATCATAGCATATACCACAGAACATGAGCGTGCTTAAGACAAAATTATAAACAGAATATAATAACTGAAGTATTTTAGGCTGCAACAAGAATTTGAAAATTAATATATAAAATATGTAAACAACAGCGTGAAAAATAATTAAATCTCGTCCAAGACACCTTCAAACGAGTACATAAAATGGAATTTCGCTATCGATTTTTTCACAAAAAACAATACTTTGTAACATAAACGAGAAAACGAAAAAACAAAAATACAAAAAAAATTCTAATTATGCTTAAACATGTCATTAATAAAATGTAAAGACAATCATCAAGGTCGTTACACCTGCAAAGAAATAAAAAATAAAAGTTAACAAGATTAGTATCAGTTACAATATCCTGTCAGCGAGTGCATTACATAAAAAATAAATAGAAATGTTTAAGTTTTCTATTTTTAGAAAATTATATAATACGTTCTATTTTTATGACTTCGCATTTGTACTTAACGGTAAATATAGTAAAGTGCTATCGTACTCTTTCGAATTGTTCGGATTCTCAGAATTTAAGAATTAACGCAAGAAATGACGTGAAATATTGTCACGTGATCGAGACACCTGCCCCTCAGTCGACAGGTGAGACACGGTGTAGGCGTCCCTTACAATATAAATAAGTTGATGCAGGTGTAAACTATAGATCCGTTGTTTTTGGATGCGATTTTCGAAAGAAAATAAATACATTTTCGATGTTTTTAAACTGAAAAATCTTTAAATACAATCTCTAAATTCTAAAAAATTTGATATGTGATATTAATGAGATATTTTTACATTTTTATCGATTTGGCAAAAGAAAAAAAAAACGTCTTTCAAAGTAATTGGAATGATTTAAAAATTGCAAATACGCCGAAAAAAACTTGCTTACCTCACAGAGGAAAATTTAATAATGTGAATAACTGATGTAATATTGGATAACTCTGAATATATACGCGAAATTAGAAGTTTTTAGTATAAAAAGGGGGTGAAACTTTGAAATTCTCTTCGATCACAGTGTTGACAATCATAGTAAGGTGTGACTGATGACCTAGCAGGTGCACATATTATGTTAATGAACCTTACACAGATCATCGATGCATCACGTTAATAGGAGGAGTAGAATCCACCCCTCTCAAAGCTATATTTGTAGCTTCTACTTTTATATCTTTTCCTAGAAAGTTACTCGATGTAATGATAACACTTCACATGTCAGTAAAGTCTCCCGGATTTACAGAGCAACCTGTTACTTTATACCTCTATCATTAATGTGTTTCTTCCGAAACAAAAAGTGAAAAGCATCAAACTGTATGAAAAAATCTTAAAAATTCATCTTCAGTAATATATAAAATGTGAGTGGTATCGCGTCGCGACGCGTCACTGTTTGATTATATTACACGCAAATACGATTATTATTATTATTTCACTATTAGAAGTATCTATTTTCGCATAGTTTTATATTTAACACAACAGGAAAGTAGATTAATCGGTAATGATAATTATACGACACGAGCGAAGCGGGCTACGCGACGCGATTAAGCGCGAGTAACTGCGATTTAAAATAATTCAAAATTGTTAAAATTTTATAATAACTTTTTTTAAAAAATAGAAGAAATTTATATTTTTAACACAGGAACACTCAGTTTTAAAATTAAACATCCTTTTGTTTGTTCTTGACAAGAGCTTAAATAACAAATTGCCTAAATACATTCGTTATGTATAGTCTTATATTACTTAATATATCGATATTATCATTATATCCGCTGCACGTAAATTTAAAGCTAGTATTTTATACCTTCCGTTATATAATATTTTTTTCTGACCTAGAATGATTGAAGTTTAATTAAACTAATTAATTGTAGCGAGAGTATCGCCTACACTTTTTTCCCAAACATCACGTACGAGGAAGTGTTACAAGTGACATTTTCGGACGTTATACTTTAAATATATACTTCCATTCGATATTAAATAGGGAAAATATTATCAATAAATTCTTCTATATCATAGTTTTTCATTAAAAACATTCCAGTATGCTTTTATTTTTCGTGTAGAGTACGTGTTTATCTCAAAGTTAAGAGGCTTGGTTTCCTCTTTAAACATTTTTTGATAAATTTACAACTAGTTTATATTTTTAAAACCTATATTTCCGTTATAAATGACTCGAATTTTACATATAAAACTAAAGATAGGGATTAATTTCCCTGGCTAAAAAAAAATCCACTATTAATAGTTAATATCGATCATTCTACATTATGGTCACTCCTATGTGTTTGCAGTTGAGTGGAGTGGGGTTGTAACTCGTGTCGACATAAAAATACCTCGAAAACAGATGATAAATGATACTTAAACGCATATTTTTAGCTTTATTCTTGGTATTTAAAGTGTCAATTTAATAGGTTTAAGTGCCGAATATTATCTTGAAGCATTTGAATTTTTTACTTATTTTTTTCTCTTTATAAATTAATAAAATTTTAAGAATTTTAATTAGAATTATTCAAATGTAAACAATACATGATGCAACAATGAATCATAAAGGCGTCGGAGATCACGGATTATTTACAATCCTGTCAATGTTAATGATGTTGATCTTTCATGATTTTGAAAACATTGCCGCTTTTTACTAGCATCAACATTCTCTCTTGTTTTTAATATTAAAAAAAAAATTAAAAATTATTTAAAATATTTTAAATTTTAAAACTAAAAAGTAATATCTCAAAACTAAACAATTTGTCAATTTAATAAATTTGACCTTTTAATAAAATGGATCGCTAAATCCGACCAAACAATGTTTTGATGTCCTTCTAACTTTATCGATTCGGTTAAAGCTGGCATTGCAAGTATAAATAACAATTTTCTATTCAGATTAAAATCAAAACAAGATGGCAAACGAGTTAATTCTAACCACTTTTAACCTTCAAAAACAAGAAGATTTTGTGTTAAATGTGAATAAAAGATCTCTCTCTATGTTTATAGCGCTCTTTATACCCAGGATATATGTAAATATAGTCTGTACTGTACATAAACTCATACTTATTTGTGTAAATGTAAACTATGACGTTCAAAAAAACATCAAAAAAATAAAAATTAAAGTTTAAATTCTTTAAAAAAAACTGAACGAATTAAATTTTAGAAAGAAGTTGTAAAGTCCACGCGTGGAATGTAAATCACAAGTCGAGCCCTTCTTAGAAGAATCGATTTTTTTTTATATTATATGAGATGCTTACCTTTAGTGCTTACTCCAAGAAAGAAAAAGAAGAGATAGCTATGCACGATGCTGTAATGACGACTTCTCCACCTCATGTTCTGTACGATCCACAACAAACCACAATCATATTTGGTCTCGACTAACGCTTGTCTCGCTACCTTATGCACTGGCTCACCCGGGAATGTATCTTCATACACGAACAGCGACATCTCGCGGACAAAGTTAGAACTAGTCGCATTTTTTTTTACTAATTTTTGTGGAATTTCAAATTAAATTTTCTTTTTTATATATAAAATTAATGAAATAATTCGGGAATAGAATATTAATTAAATCTTAAAAGATATACTTTTAACATTATAAAAATGTAACGTTTTTAATACAATAATGCGTTGATCGAAAGCGATGCGACGCGTTTCTCTCGAAATTACGAAACGAATGCGTCACAAAGCGTGCAACTGTAGAACACACCGCTCAAATAATCCATTTATTTTCTTGTTTTTATTATGTTTTTTGACGAACAATCTTTAATTTTTGATGATTAAAAAATCGTTTTTGATATTAAAGAAAAGTACTGTAATTGAAATTTAATATTTTGTATTTAATAAAAATAAAAATCCATTTCCCCCATGCTAGGCGACTCGACTGTTAATTTTAAAAGCTGTAAAATTATAATTTGTGTAGAGTAGAATATATTTTCGTCAATATTAAAACATTTTATGCTTATATGTAAAAAAAAGTTTAGGTAATTTAATGATAAACTATCAGTATCGTCTATTCGCATCGCTTGACGCATCGAAGCGAAGCGACAACGCGCGACGCAAAACATGAGATATGTACTGTTCGGTTAATAGGCCTATATATATAGGCTATATATATATATAATTTTTATCGATTTCTTAAATTTTTTAATGCTTTAAACTAAAAAGAATTTAATTTAATTTTGATCTACTTCAAAATGGAAGTTAAAATGGCGCTGTATCGACCGTTAAACAAACGCAGTTGTTGTCATAGTTTCTTCATCGATTTTGAAATTTTAATTTGATGTCGGCCGTTGTTTTTATTTTATAACAAATTAATTTACTTATCCAACTCCATTTACAAACTATTATTTTACTTATCGCTTCAGCAGTTTAAATAGAATCATGGTAATTTCATAATCTAATTTATGAGGCTTATTTAAAATCTTAACTAGTACATTATCCGGTGAAGTATTTATACTGGATACTTTAATAAAAATTGAAAAAAATTTAGTAATAATTTTACATAATTAAATTTATTTACATAATATTCTTAATGAACTTAAATGCGCTATTAAAGTAAATTAGTTTATAACAGTTCAACTGCTTATTTGTACAGAATTAAATGCTTGTTTGTAATAAGAATTTATAAAAAAATACTTAAAATTATTCTGTAAGTATATAGATATTAATAGCTTCTATCGGTTTTCGATGTGGAATAAATTTATTACTTTTTATTTTTTCAAAAAAAAGCAATTTTCGATCGATAAAATAATATTTTCTTTATATAATTCTCAGTTTTTAAATGCATAATTTAAATTAATTATTTTTTAAATAATTAAGCAAGTAAAATCCTAGAAATGAATACATTATTTTACTATTTAAAAACTTTTGAAACATTTTAATTGCTTTGAAAANACGATCACGTACCTTGTTTTAAATTACATGATTTTCTATATCTTAGAAAAGAACCTAATTATGTAAGATGCTAAAGGTTGAATAAATCTTCTTAGTACATAAATTAAATCAAATAATTATTCAGATTAAATAACATTAACAATAACAAAAAGTTTAATTGATTATCTTTTTCTAGTTTTTTGTTTCGCTCTAATGATAGAAGTTTACAGTTTTAGCACAAGATGCGTGATGTGTAGCGGGCGATACTAATCATTATTTAAATTTATTTTCTGCCAAAACCATTTTATTCTTACTATCATTAATTAATTCTAAAATGCATTTAAGATGAAAATAATTGCATTGATTTGGAATTATAATTTTTAGATTTTTTTTCATTTTTGTACTTTTTGTTATAGGTTAATGAACTCTAACGATCTTATTCAGAACTTCAAGAGTTATAAGTTAACCAATTATCATTCACTTTATTTTTAATATGTGAGCGCTTTAGTTAACTTCTAAAGAAAAGGGGGGAAAGCTTTCGCTTTGCGCGTATCGTGTCGCGTTGCTTCGCGCGTATCACAAATATAAAAATTCTTTATATTATTCTATACTTCTATCAAAATTACTTTAACTATAAAATTTTATCATCATTTATGAACTCTTTATTCACGAATATATATTATTACAGATGATATTACAATTTTCTCAAGCTTTCTCTGATGTTTTCATGGCGGTTGTCTATAACATGTAAAAAAATCGAATAAAAAGTGATTGTTAAAGCTATAGTTATTTATATTTATAATTAGAAAATATTTTGGCACAGACTTAGCTATTTTGGACAATAGAAAAGTACATTAATTCAAAATGCAGTAGACGACAAAACCAAATCGATTAATAGATCGCGACAAATCGGCGCCAGTAGGTTCCACTATTTGAAATTATATTATAAGTTGCTTACACCTACAGAAACCGAAAATAAAATATCAAATAAATTACTTAAATTACCATTAAATTTGCCAAGAAATTAATGAAATTTTTTCCTAGTTTCTTCATACATTAAAGCATCGCAACTTATGGGAACTGATTTAGTTTTTAATTAATATTATGATATAGAAAGTGGATTTTATCATACGAATTATTTTTAATTATTCGAGTAATAGATATGTCAAAATATGCCTAGTGGTTAAAACTAGATTTGATTAATTGCGTTAAATGTTTACATAAGTTATCCTAGAACGGAATGAGCTATGTTTGAAGGTAAATAGACCACACCTTAATCATTTAGTGGCATACATTTAGGCGTTTCTTTATTAAAAGTTTCATCAAAAACTTGTTGCTATGTAAAGTACTGTACGTCAAACATTATTTGAACAGTTTTAATAATGTATAGTTACAAGAAATTTACTTCTGTATCAATCACAGATAAAAATGACAGATAATTTAAATTTTTTAGCAATCTCCTATCGAGTTTCATCACTGTTCTATTTTATACGAAAAGAATTTGCACGCAATTTGTTAATTTTATTCTACGCAATTTCGTGTTTTTTTCTTCTTCTTTGTAAGTAACGAAATAAATAAACTTAAAAAATATGGTTAAAATGTTAAACTTCCCTTTAAATTTAATTGAAAATTGAAAAAATAATATTTATTTAGTCGTTTTTGATTAATTTTTATACAGTTTTCCTTATTGGTTTTTATATGTGGTTATATAACTTTCAGACTTTGTTTCAGTTAGCGAGTTTGATGTAGCAAAGTTTACAAGATGAAAGTGTTTGTCACCAAAAAATCAACAAGCATTGTTAGCAAAGAATGCCTATTGTGCCAGATGTGACACCACCCACTCCATTGTGGATTTCCACTTGATGTTCTAAATAGATAAGTTAGTGTACATAAAAAACTTCATAAAACAAACCAAAGAAGTCTGATAAAATGAACCCTTCTCTAAAAAATAATAAAACATCTAAATTGCCGCAGTAAACATAAAATTCATTACTTACGAATTTTTTTTATTAAAACAAATAACTAACTCATCAGATATTAATGTCATAAATTGTTTAAAATTCAGATTTTAATTAAAAATAAAATTTAGCAATTTTTAAAATATTTTACACTGTTTAAAGTACAGTAATTTATTAAAGAAACAAAATTTATTTTTCTAGTAAGTCACTGTAAATTTTTTTGTTAACTTAAAGTTTGTTTTAGCGTATAATATAGAACGAAAAGACAAATCGCTTTTCGAAAAAAAAACTTGGAGAAGATTATCAGCAACCACCCTATAATTACATAATAAAAGGTTTTCAGGAGAGGAAAAAAGCACAGTTATTTTGCTGTCAACAAAACTAGGAAAATGAACCCGCTGATAATAAAATAATTGGTTAAGAAAAATCTTTTTTTGAGATGTTATTTGGTAAAACTCAGAACAATAGCCGAGTAGAAAGAAAAATTCATCACGATTACTTAAAGATCACCTAAAAAGAAAAATTACATGTTTCAAGTTTACAAGATAATTAATCAATGCTTTTAACTTCCTCTTAAAATTTTAATATTGCGTTCGGTTTTATTTACAAAATCGTTTTTTTTTAATAAAATAATAAAATTATATTGATTTATCTAACGATCACGTACCTTGTTTTAAATTACATGATTNTAAATTTTCATAAAATATAATCCAGAGTAAAGGTAATTTAAGAGGAATTTTGAACGTTGCGTATAAGGACGAATTGTTACGAACAAAGTTAATATAGAAAATAATAATTTTTTCGTTCTCTTGAGGAAAAACACGCGATATAACTCATTATAGATCGATAACACATATGAAAAGTGCTTTACAATAAAGCTAATTCTTGCATGAAACTTTTATAAATACAATTATTGCGTTTTTTTCTGATTTTTTCTCCTATTTTTAGCTAATTTTTAACTCGATCATCCATTAGTTAAAACGAATGACATTCCAATATCTTGGTAGAAAGAGATAGGAAGAGAAATGATCAATCGAAGACGAGATGAACAGGAGTACAGGATTGATTTTTTTTCGGATAGGTTCCTCTTCTAATCTTTTGATGAATGCTCGAAATCGCCGTAACAAAGATATCTAGTGTGACTGTCGAACGACTTTTTTTTTTTTTGTAGTATATACTATATATACAGTATATATTAGAGAAGTCGAGTCGAGAGAACTTTTAGCTTGTTACAAAAATCGATCTTATTGAGTGATAAAAAGCAGTTTTAATATAAAAAATAATTTTTTTTCATTCAGTTATTTCGGATATATTAAAACGAATATTATAAATACACAAATTTAAACATATAAATAATAAACATAATGTAAAGAAGATATATAGAATATGGCTCGTACATTACTATCCCTGTTATAACATATAAATAATATCCATACAAGCACATAAGAAATATGTAAATTGGAATATATATATATAACAAATGCGCAATACATATACAACACTACAATCTGTTGTAGTGTTTTCCTACAACAGAACGCAACACAAGTCATAGCAAACACACCACGCCAAATGCAGAAAAACACTACACAGGTTATAAGATACATAACATAAATCGCAGCTAAAAACAAACAAAATTACAATTATAACATCACAATACCCGAATCATAGCATATACCACAGAACATGAGCGTGCTTAAGACAAAATTATAAACAGAATATAATAACTGAAGTATTTTAGGCTGCAACAAGAATTTGAAAATTAATATATAAAATATGTAAACAACAGCGTGAAAAATAATTAAATCTCGTCCAAGACACCTTCAAACGAGTACATAAAATGGAATTTCGCTATCGATTTTTTCACAAAAAACAATACTTTGTAACATAAACGAGAAAACGAAAAAACAAAAATACAAAAAAAATTCTAATTATGCTTAAACATGTCATTAATAAAATGTAAAGACAATCATCAAGGTCGTTACACCTGCAAAGAAATAAAAAATAAAAGTTAACAAGATTAGTATCAGTTACAATATCCTGTCAGCGAGTGCATTACATAAAAAATAAATAGAAATGTTTAAGTTTTCTATTTTTAGAAAATTATATAATACGTTCTATTTTTATGACTTCGCATTTGTACTTAACGGTAAATATAGTAAAGTGCTATCGTACTCTTTCGAATTGTTCGGATTCTCAGAATTTAAGAATTAACGCAAGAAATGACGTGAAATATTGTCACGTGATCGAGACACCTGCCCCTCAGTCGACAGGTGAGACACGGTGTAGGCGTCCCTTACAATATAAATAAGTTGATGCAGGTGTAAACTATAGATCCGTTGTTTTTGGATGCGATTTTCGAAAGAAAATAAATACATTTTCGATGTTTTTAAACTGAAAAATCTTTAAATACAATCTCTAAATTCTAAAAAATTTGATATGTGATATTAATGAGATATTTTTACATTTTTATCGATTTGGCAAAAGAAAAAAAAAACGTCTTTCAAAGTAATTGGAATGATTTAAAAATTGCAAATACGCCGAAAAAAACTTGCTTACCTCACAGAGGAAAATTTAATAATGTGAATAACTGATGTAATATTGGATAACTCTGAATATATACGCGAAATTAGAAGTTTTTAGTATAAAAAGGGGGTGAAACTTTGAAATTCTCTTCGATCACAGTGTTGACAATCATAGTAAGGTGTGACTGATGACCTAGCAGGTGCACATATTATGTTAATGAACCTTACACAGATCATCGATGCATCACGTTAATAGGAGGAGTAGAATCCACCCCTCTCAAAGCTATATTTGTAGCTTCTACTTTTATATCTTTTCCTAGAAAGTTACTCGATGTAATGATAACACTTCACATGTCAGTAAAGTCTCCCGGATTTACAGAGCAACCTGTTACTTTATACCTCTATCATTAATGTGTTTCTTCCGAAACAAAAAGTGAAAAGCATCAAACTGTATGAAAAAATCTTAAAAATTCATCTTCAGTAATATATAAAATGTGAGTGGTATCGCGTCGCGACGCGTCACTGTTTGATTATATTACACGCAAATACGATTATTATTATTATTTCACTATTAGAAGTATCTATTTTCGCATAGTTTTATATTTAACACAACAGGAAAGTAGATTAATCGGTAATGATAATTATACGACACGAGCGAAGCGGGCTACGCGACGCGATTAAGCGCGAGTAACTGCGATTTAAAATAATTCAAAATTGTTAAAATTTTATAATAACTTTTTTTAAAAAATAGAAGAAATTTATATTTTTAACACAGGAACACTCAGTTTTAAAATTAAACATCCTTTTGTTTGTTCTTGACAAGAGCTTAAATAACAAATTGCCTAAATACATTCGTTATGTATAGTCTTATATTACTTAATATATCGATATTATCATTATATCCGCTGCACGTAAATTTAAAGCTAGTATTTTATACCTTCCGTTATATAATATTTTTTTCTGACCTAGAATGATTGAAGTTTAATTAAACTAATTAATTGTAGCGAGAGTATCGCCTACACTTTTTTCCCAAACATCACGTACGAGGAAGTGTTACAAGTGACATTTTCGGACGTTATACTTTAAATATATACTTCCATTCGATATTAAATAGGGAAAATATTATCAATAAATTCTTCTATATCATAGTTTTTCATTAAAAACATTCCAGTATGCTTTTATTTTTCGTGTAGAGTACGTGTTTATCTCAAAGTTAAGAGGCTTGGTTTCCTCTTTAAACATTTTTTGATAAATTTACAACTAGTTTATATTTTTAAAACCTATATTTCCGTTATAAATGACTCGAATTTTACATATAAAACTAAAGATAGGGATTAATTTCCCTGGCTAAAAAAAAATCCACTATTAATAGTTAATATCGATCATTCTACATTATGGTCACTCCTATGTGTTTGCAGTTGAGTGGAGTGGGGTTGTAACTCGTGTCGACATAAAAATACCTCGAAAACAGATGATAAATGATACTTAAACGCATATTTTTAGCTTTATTCTTGGTATTTAAAGTGTCAATTTAATAGGTTTAAGTGCCGAATATTATCTTGAAGCATTTGAATTTTTTACTTATTTTTTTCTCTTTATAAATTAATAAAATTTTAAGAATTTTAATTAGAATTATTCAAATGTAAACAATACATGATGCAACAATGAATCATAAAGGCGTCGGAGATCACGGATTATTTACAATCCTGTCAATGTTAATGATGTTGATCTTTCATGATTTTGAAAACATTGCCGCTTTTTACTAGCATCAACATTCTCTCTTGTTTTTAATATTAAAAAAAAAATTAAAAATTATTTAAAATATTTTAAATTTTAAAACTAAAAAGTAATATCTCAAAACTAAACAATTTGTCAATTTAATAAATTTGACCTTTTAATAAAATGGATCGCTAAATCCGACCAAACAATGTTTTGATGTCCTTCTAACTTTATCGATTCGGTTAAAGCTGGCATTGCAAGTATAAATAACAATTTTCTATTCAGATTAAAATCAAAACAAGATGGCAAACGAGTTAATTCTAACCACTTTTAACCTTCAAAAACAAGAAGATTTTGTGTTAAATGTGAATAAAAGATCTCTCTCTATGTTTATAGCGCTCTTTATACCCAGGATATATGTAAATATAGTCTGTACTGTACATAAACTCATACTTATTTGTGTAAATGTAAACTATGACGTTCAAAAAAACATCAAAAAAATAAAAATTAAAGTTTAAATTCTTTAAAAAAAACTGAACGAATTAAATTTTAGAAAGAAGTTGTAAAGTCCACGCGTGGAATGTAAATCACAAGTCGAGCCCTTCTTAGAAGAATCGATTTTTTTTTATATTATATGAGATGCTTACCTTTAGTGCTTACTCCAAGAAAGAAAAAGAAGAGATAGCTATGCACGATGCTGTAATGACGACTTCTCCACCTCATGTTCTGTACGATCCACAACAAACCACAATCATATTTGGTCTCGACTAACGCTTGTCTCGCTACCTTATGCACTGGCTCACCCGGGAATGTATCTTCATACACGAACAGCGACATCTCGCGGACAAAGTTAGAACTAGTCGCATTTTTTTTTACTAATTTTTGTGGAATTTCAAATTAAATTTTCTTTTTTATATATAAAATTAATGAAATAATTCGGGAATAGAATATTAATTAAATCTTAAAAGATATACTTTTAACATTATAAAAATGTAACGTTTTTAATACAATAATGCGTTGATCGAAAGCGATGCGACGCGTTTCTCTCGAAATTACGAAACGAATGCGTCACAAAGCGTGCAACTGTAGAACACACCGCTCAAATAATCCATTTATTTTCTTGTTTTTATTATGTTTTTTGACGAACAATCTTTAATTTTTGATGATTAAAAAATCGTTTTTGATATTAAAGAAAAGTACTGTAATTGAAATTTAATATTTTGTATTTAATAAAAATAAAAATCCATTTCCCCCATGCTAGGCGACTCGACTGTTAATTTTAAAAGCTGTAAAATTATAATTTGTGTAGAGTAGAATATATTTTCGTCAATATTAAAACATTTTATGCTTATATGTAAAAAAAAGTTTAGGTAATTTAATGATAAACTATCAGTATCGTCTATTCGCATCGCTTGACGCATCGAAGCGAAGCGACAACGCGCGACGCAAAACATGAGATATGTACTGTTCGGTTAATAGGCCTATATATATAGGCTATATATATATATAATTTTTATCGATTTCTTAAATTTTTTAATGCTTTAAACTAAAAAGAATTTAATTTAATTTTGATCTACTTCAAAATGGAAGTTAAAATGGCGCTGTATCGACCGTTAAACAAACGCAGTTGTTGTCATAGTTTCTTCATCGATTTTGAAATTTTAATTTGATGTCGGCCGTTGTTTTTATTTTATAACAAATTAATTTACTTATCCAATTCCATTTACAAACTATTATTTTACTTATCGCTTCAGCAGTTTAAATAGAATCATGGTAATTTCATAATCTAATTTATGAGGCTTATTTAAAATCTTAACTAGTACATTATCCGGTGAAGTATTTATACTGGATACTTTAATAAAAATTGAAAAAAATTTAGTAATAATTTTACATAATTAAATTTATTTACATAATACTCTTAATGAACTTAAATGCGCTATTAAAGTAAATTAGTTTATAACAGTTCAACTGCTTATTTGTACAGAATTAAATGCTTGTTTGTAATAAGAATTTATAAAAAAATACTTAAAATTATTCTGTAAGTATATAGATATTAATAGCTTCTATCGGTTTTCGATGTGGAATAAATTTATTACTTTTTATTTTTTCAAAAAAAAGCAATTTTCGATCGATAAAATAATATTTTCTTTATATAATTCTCAGTTTTTAAATGCATAATTTAAATTAATTATTTTTTAAATAATTAAGCAAGTAAAATCCTAGAAATGAATACATTATTTTACTATTTAAAAACTTTTGAAACATTTTAATTGCTTTGAAAAAAACTTTTGTAAACTGATTGTGTAGCGCACTTTGCGTCGCGTTGCTTCGACGCGTAGACGTTGTAAGCGCAATACATTAACGAGGTTTCGTTTTCTTATTGTATTTATTTCATCTGAATAATAATTAATTAATGAATTAAAAAATTATTCAGATTAAATAACATTAACAATAACAAAAAGTTTAATTGATTATCTTTTTCTAGTTTTTTGTTTCGCTCTAATGATAGAAGTTTACAGTTTTAGCACAAGATGCGTGATGTGTAGCGGGCGATACTAATCATTATTTAAATTTATTTTCTGCCAAAACCATTTTATTCTTACTATCATTAATTAATTCTAAAATGCATTTAAGATGAAAATAATTGCATTGATTTGGAATTATAATTTTTAGATTTTTTTTCATTTTTGTACTTTTTGTTATAGGTTAATGAACTCTAACGATCTTATTCAGAACTTCAAGAGTTATAAGTTAACCAATTATCATTCACTTTATTTTTAATATGTGAGCGCTTTAGTTAACTTCTAAAGAAAAGGGGGGAAAGCTTTCGCTTTGCGCGTATCGTGTCGCGTTGCTTCGCGCGTATCACAAATATAAAAATTCTTTATATTATTCTATACTTCTATCAAAATTACTTTAACTATAAAATTTTATCATCATTTATGAACTCTTTATTCACGAATATATATTATTACAGATGATATTACAATTTTCTCAAGCTTTCTCTGATGTTTTCATGGCGGTTGTCTATAACATGTAAAAAAATCGAATAAAAAGTGATTGTTAAAGCTATAGTTATTTATATTTATAATTAGAAAATATTTTGGCACAGACTTAGCTATTTTGGACAATAGAAAAGTACATTAATTCAAAATGCAGTAGACGACAAAACCAAATCGATTAATAGATCGCGACAAATCGGCGCCAGTAGGTTCCACTATTTGAAATTATATTATAAGTTGCTTACACCTACAGAAACCGAAAATAAAATATCAAATAAATTACTTAAATTACCATTAAATTTGCCAAGAAATTAATGAAATTTTTTCCTAGTTTCTTCATACATTAAAGCATCGCAACTTATGGGAACTGATTTAGTTTTTAATTAATATTATGATATAGAAAGTGGATTTTATCATACGAATTATTTTTAATTATTCGAGTAATAGATATGTCAAAATATGCCTAGTGGTTAAAACTAGATTTGATTAATTGCGTTAAATGTTTACATAAGTTATCCTAGAACGGAATGAGCTATGTTTGAAGGTAAATAGACCACACCTTAATCATTTAGTGGCATACATTTAGGCGTTTCTTTATTAAAAGTTTCATCAAAAACTTGTTGCTATGTAAAGTACTGTACGTCAAACATTATTTGAACAGTTTTAATAATGTATAGTTACAAGAAATTTACTTCTGTATCAATCACAGATAAAAATGACAGATAATTTAAATTTTTTAGCAATCTCCTATCGAGTTTCATCACTGTTCTATTTTATACGAAAAGAATTTGCACGCAATTTGTTAATTTTATTCTACGCAATTTCGTGTTTTTTTCTTCTTCTTTGTAAGTAACGAAATAAATAAACTTAAAAAATATGGTTAAAATGTTAAACTTCCCTTTAAATTTAATTGAAAATTGAAAAAATAATATTTATTTAGTCGTTTTTGATTAATTTTTATACAGTTTTCCTTATTGGTTTTTATATGTGGTTATATAACTTTCAGACTTTGTTTCAGTTAGCGAGTTTGATGTAGCAAAGTTTACAAGATGAAAGTGTTTGTCACCAAAAAATCAACAAGCATTGTTAGCAAAGAATGCCTATTGTGCCAGATGTGACACCACCCACTCCATTGTGGATTTCCACTTGATGTTCTAAATAGATAAGTTAGTGTACATAAAAAACTTCATAAAACAAACCAAAGAAGTCTGATAAAATGAACCCTTCTCTAAAAAATAATAAAACATCTAAATTGCCGCAGTAAACATAAAATTCATTACTTACGAATTTTTTTTATTAAAACAAATAACTAACTCATCAGATATTAATGTCATAAATTGTTTAAAATTCAGATTTTAATTAAAAATAAAATTTAGCAATTTTTAAAATATTTTACACTGTTTAAAGTACAGTAATTTATTAAAGAAACAAAATTTATTTTTCTAGTAAGTCACTGTAAATTTTTTTGTTAACTTAAAGTTTGTTTTAGCGTATAATATAGAACGAAAAGACAAATCGCTTTTCGAAAAAAAAACTTGGAGAAGATTATCAGCAACCACCCTATAATTACATAATAAAAGGTTTTCAGGAGAGGAAAAAAGCACAGTTATTTTGCTGTCAACAAAACTAGGAAAATGAACCCGCTGATAATAAAATAATTGGTTAAGAAAAATCTTTTTTTGAGATGTTATTTGGTAAAACTCAGAACAATAGCCGAGTAGAAAGAAAAATTCATCACGATTACTTAAAGATCACCTAAAAAGAAAAATTACATGTTTCAAGTTTACAAGATAATTAATCAATGCTTTTAACTTCCTCTTAAAATTTTAATATTGCGTTCGGTTTTATTTACAAAATCGTTTTTTTTTTAATAAAATAATAAAATTATATTGATTTATCTAACGATCACGTACCTTGTTTTAAATTACATGATTTTCTATATCTTAGAAAAGAACCTAATTATGTAAGATGCTAAAGGTTGAATAAATCTTCTTAGTTCGCATTTTTTTTTACTAATTTTTGTGTGGAATTTCAAATTAAATTTTCTTTTTTATATATAAAATTAATGAAATAATTCGGGAATAGAATATTAATTAAATCTTAAAAGATATACTTTTAACATTATAAAAATGTAACGTTTTTAATACAATAATGCGTTGATCGAAAGCGATGCGACGCGTTTCTCTCGAAATTACGAAACGAATGCGTCACAAAGCGTGCAACTGTAGAACACACCGCTCAAATAATCCATTTATTTTCTTGTTTTTATTATGTTTTTTGACGAACAATCTTTAATTTTTGATGATTAAAAAATCGTTTTTGATATTAAAGAAAAGTACTGTAATTGAAATTTAATATTTTGTATTTAATAAAAATAAAAATCCATTTCCCCCATGCTAGGCGACTCGACTGTTAATTTTAAAAGCTGTAAAATTACAATTTGNGTTTCTTCATACATTAAAGCATCGCAACTTATGGGAACTGATTTAGTTTTTAATTAATATTATGATATAGAAAGTGGATTTTATCATACGAATTATTTTTAATTATTCGAGTAATAGATATGTCAAAATATGCCTAGTGGTTAAAACTAGATTTGATTAATTGCGTTAAATGTTTACATAAGTTATCCTAGAACGGAATGAGCTATGTTTGAAGGTAAATAGACCACACCTTAATCATTTAGTGGCATACATTTAGGCGTTTCTTTATTAAAAGTTTCATCAAAAACTTGTTGCTATGTAAAGTACTGTACGTCAAACATTATTTGAACAGTTTTAATAATGTATAGTTACAAGAAATTTACTTCTGTATCAATCACAGATAAAAATGACAGATAATTTAAATTTTTTAGCAATCTCCTATCGAGTTTCATCACTGTTCTATTTTATACGAAAAGAATTTGCACGCAATTTGTTAATTTTATTCTACGCAATTTCGTGTTTTTTTCTTCTTCTTTGTAAGTAACGAAATAAATAAACTTAAAAAATATGGTTAAAATGTTAAACTTCCCTTTAAATTTAATTGAAAATTGAAAAAATAATATTTATTTAGTCGTTTTTGATTAATTTTTATACAGTTTTCCTTATTGGTTTTTATATGTGGTTATATAACTTTCAGACTTTGTTTCAGTTAGCGAGTTTGATGTAGCAAAGTTTACAAGATGAAAGTGTTTGTCACCAAAAAATCAACAAGCATTGTTAGCAAAGAATGCCTATTGTGCCAGATGTGACACCACCCACTCCATTGTGGATTTCCACTTGATGTTCTAAATAGATAAGTTAGTGTACATAAAAAACTTCATAAAACAAACCAAAGAAGTCTGATAAAATGAACCCTTCTCTAAAAAATAATAAAACATCTAAATTGCCGCAGTAAACATAAAATTCATTACTTACGAATTTTTTTTATTAAAACAAATAACTAACTCATCAGATATTAATGTCATAAATTGTTTAAAATTCAGATTTTAATTAAAAATAAAATTTAGCAATTTTTAAAATATTTTACACTGTTTAAAGTACAGTAATTTATTAAAGAAACAAAATTTATTTTTCTAGTAAGTCACTGTAAATTTTTTTGTTAACTTAAAGTTTGTTTTAGCGTATAATATAGAACGAAAAGACAAATCGCTTTTCGAAAAAAAAACTTGGAGAAGATTATCAGCAACCACCCTATAATTACATAATAAAAGGTTTTCAGGAGAGGAAAAAAGCACAGTTATTTTGCTGTCAACAAAACTAGGAAAATGAACCCGCTGATAATAAAATAATTGGTTAAGAAAAATCTTTTTTTGAGATGTTATTTGGTAAAACTCAGAACAATAGCCGAGTAGAAAGAAAAATTCATCACGATTACTTAAAGATCACCTAAAAAGAAAAATTACATGTTTCAAGTTTACAAGATAATTAATCAATGCTTTTAACTTCCTCTTAAAATTTTAATATTGCGTTCGGTTTTATTTACAAAATCGTTTTTTTTTAATAAAATAATAAAATTATATTGATTTATCTAACGATCACGTACCTTGTTTTAAATTACATGATTTTCTATATCTTAGAAAAGAACCTAATTATGTAAGATGCTAAAGGTTGAATAAATCTTCTTAGTACATAAATTATACAAAATTTTTACATCATAACAATACTTTATTCTGTAAAGTTAAACATATACAATTATGTGGATTCTTATAAATAGATTATATTATTTATTTAAAAAAAAAAAAAAAAAACTTATAAAATTATAACTAATGCAGTGATTCTTAACCTTTTCCGCTAATCGCACTTTAAAAATTTTTAAATTTTTTGTTGTACCTCAATTAAAAATTTGTTTTTTTTTTCTCTTAGGAGAGTAAGCCATTCTATTCTCTCACTTGTATTTTAGCCTAACTGTAGCTTATAGCTGAAGCAATTAAGAAAGACTTTCCGAAAATCCTCCAAAATTATACTGGCGTGAAACTCGAATAGATATAAAATTAGTAGTGAGCTTTAGAAATATATAAATAGCTCTAGATAATAGATAATATATGAACTAAATAATGAGAGCTTTTAAAGAAATGTTCATTATAAACTCTATATATTTATTTATATAGCAAATTAAATGTATATTTTTTAAACATTCGTAATGCAAAACCCTCCAAAGGTTCTTCTATTAAGTACTACTAATTTAGTGAGTGTATTATAAATTTTTCAGGATTAGATTCTACAAAATTACATATCAATATTTGGAGAACTTGTGAGGCTTCTTGCATGACCTTGAGCGCTCAAGATTATGCCGAAGAAGCCTCACACAGTTACCACCCATTTTTTGACATTATCCATCCGCTTCCCCTTTGAGTAATTTAACTAGACAAATACGTATTGTACTAATTTTGAGACGCCCTACGACTTTGTAATTTAAACTGTGCCACTATTTTCACAGGAGTCGAGATAAGACTTGGCCCTATGAAAAGAGGGGTTAGGTGTTTCTGGCAACTACTCCAGCTCACTACCAATTATGAATATTCTCGTATACTTGTATTTAGTTAATACTGTACATGTACCCTGCTGCAATGTTTTTATATACAACTTGTATGATACTATATACAGTAAATTCTATAAAATTACAAGTCGAGTATAAAATGTGCAGGATTTTGTATATCCCATTTTTAGAATTACATTATTTAAATAAAATTATAGGATACTATATATAGTGATTAGATTATATATAATTCTATATAATAAACGCCAAAAATCCAAATTATCTTGACAAATTCAGAGTTCAGTCACCTCGTGATATTGAAAACAATATCGCCTGAAAGCAATTTGAAACATTCATTTCGTATTTAAAATAATATAAATCAGTTAAATTTTAATTATAGAAACATAAAAGTTATGGCCTTATATAGAATATCCTGTTTAGCAAAAGGAAGAATGAGCTGTTATTTTATAAAGTTCTATAGTAATTCAGCTGAAAGTATACTTAAATAGTTAATCAAACAGAAGTAGCACTCGAAATCGAGTGATTATCTTGGGAACAATAGAAGAGTCACCGACGAACAGTTTTTTTCTAGTTGAAAATGGTTTATTGACTCATGACAGCTTAACCAGAACAAAACCCAATAAAGTCATAATAAAACATCACTTAAATGACGTTAAAACGTTTTAAAAGGAATGAAAAAACTAATGATTTTCTCCTCTTTTTTACTGTGATTGAAGTGGAAAATGTGTTTAGATGCGTTAAAATTTTAAAGCAATTTAACTAATTAATTGCTAACTAAATTACATTGTTTTCAGGAGTTTGTTTTACAGTTTTAATCTTTAAAAAAACCAAACAAAAAAATAAATATTTCGGGTGTTTTACACTATTTTTACTGTAAAAACTTAATATATAGCTTATTTATTATAAAAGATTAGCACAAAAAAACTTACGTTAATCACCATTAGGATAAAATAATAAATGAATTTTATATACATTTTTAAAATTAAAAAAAAAAAACAAACATTAACATAATTACACGCATAAGCTTTTTTAACTTTTTGAAGGTTATAATTAAAATAAATTCGTTAATGACTAAGTAATTAAAATAGATATTATCACAATTTTAAATTATTCATTGTCGCAATAAATCAAAATTAATTATTTTATAATATTTATAATTAAGAAAAAGTTGGGTGATGATGATATAACATTATAAACGCTAATTTTGAATTTTTAAATCGGGATGTTGCTATTTATAAAGCCGCATTTTTCGTTTACAAAGCATGATTTATAGAAGCATTTTCTTTATTTTTTTCCATAAAAATTGTATTATATTATCCCCATTAAATAAGATAACGTTATTAATGATAAAACTTCTTTAATTACCATTAATAATTTCGTAAATGTTAACACTAACATGTTAATGACATTACTTTTTTTGTTTTTTATTCTTTTGATAAGCGGAACAATTTACTATAAATTTCTTTTATGTCTAGCAATTAAGACATAAAAGAAATTTCGAAATATAAAAATTTTTCATAAAATTTATTATTTTGAAAGAATTTTTTAATATAAATTTTCATAAAATATAATCCAGAGTAAAGGTAATTTAAGAGGAATTTTGAACGTTGCGTATAAGGACGAATTGTTACGAACAAAGTTAATATAGAAAATAATAATTTTTTCGTTCTCTTGAGGAAAAACACGCGATATAACTCATTATAGATCGATAACACATATGAAAAGTGCTTTACAATAAAGCTAATTCTTGCATGAAACTTTTATAAATACAATTATTGCGTTTTTTTCTGATTTTTTCTCCTATTTTTAGCTAATTTTTAACTCGATCATCCATTAGTTAAAACGAATGACATTCCAATATCTTGGTAGAAAGAGATAGGAAGAGAAATGATCAATCGAAGACGAGATGAACAGGAGTACAGGATTGATTTTTTTTCGGATAGGTTCCTCTTCTAATCTTTTGATGAATGCTCGAAATCGCCGTAACAAAGATATCTAGTGTGACTGTCGAACGACTTTTTTTTTTGTTCTATATANAGTTAGCGAGTTTGATGTAGCAAAGTTTACAAGATGAAAGTGTTTGTCACCAAAAAATCAACAAGCATTGTTAGCAAAGAATGCCTATTGTGCCAGATGTGACACCACCCACTCCATTGTGGATTTCCACTTGATGTTCTAAATAGATAAGTTAGTGTACATAAAAAACTTCATAAAACAAACCAAAGAAGTCTGATAAAATGAACCCTTCTCTAAAAAATAATAAAACATCTAAATTGCCGCAGTAAACATAAAATTCATTACTTACGAATTTTTTTTATTAAAACAAATAACTAACTCATCAGATATTAATGTCATAAATTGTTTAAAATTCAGATTTTAATTAAAAATAAAATTTAGCAATTTTTAAAATATTTTACACTGTTTAAAGTACAGTAATTTATTAAAGAAACAAAATTTATTTTTCTAGTAAGTCACTGTAAATTTTTTTGTTAACTTAAAGTTTGTTTTAGCGTATAATATAGAACGAAAAGACAAATCGCTTTTCGAAAAAAAAACTTGGAGAAGATTATCAGCAACCACCCTATAATTACATAATAAAAGGTTTTCAGGAGAGGAAAAAAGCACAGTTATTTTGCTGTCAACAAAACTAGGAAAATGAACCCGCTGATAATAAAATAATTGGTTAAGAAAAATCTTTTTTTGAGATGTTATTTGGTAAAACTCAGAACAATAGCCGAGTAGAAAGAAAAATTCATCACGATTACTTAAAGATCACCTAAAAAGAAAAATTACATGTTTCAAGTTTACAAGATAATTAATCAATGCTTTTAACTTCCTCTTAAAATTTTAATATTGCGTTCGGTTTTATTTACAAAATCGTTTTTTTTTAATAAAATAATAAAATTATATTGATTTATCTAACGATCACGTACCTTGTTTTAAATTACATGATTTTCTATATCTTAGAAAAGAACCTAATTATGTAAGATGCTAAAGGTTGAATAAATCTTCTTAGTACATAAATTATACAAAATTTTTACATCATAACAATACTTTATTCTGTAAAGTTAAACATATACAATTATGTGGATTCTTATAAATAGATTATATTATTTATTTAAAAAAAAAAAAAAAAAACTTATAAAATTATAACTAATGCAGTGATTCTTAACCTTTTCCGCTAATCGCACTTTAAAAATTTTTAAATTTTTTGTTGTACCTCAATTAAAAATTTGTTTTTTTTTTCTCTTAGGAGAGTAAGCCATTCTATTCTCTCACTTGTATTTTAGCCTAACTGTAGCTTATAGCTGAAGCAATTAAGAAAGACTTTCCGAAAATCCTCCAAAATTATACTGGCGTGAAACTCGAATAGATATAAAATTAGTAGTGAGCTTTAGAAATATATAAATAGCTCTAGATAATAGATAATATATGAACTAAATAATGAGAGCTTTTAAAGAAATGTTCATTATAAACTCTATATATTTATTTATATAGCAAATTAAATGTATATTTTTTAAACATTCGTAATGCAAAACCCTCCAAAGGTTCTTCTATTAAGTACTACTAATTTAGTGAGTGTATTATAAATTTTTCAGGATTAGATTCTACAAAATTACATATCAATATTTGGAGAACTTGTGAGGCTTCTTGCATGACCTTGAGCGCTCAAGATTATGCCGAAGAAGCCTCACACAGTTACCACCCATTTTTTGACATTATCCATCCGCTTCCCCTTTGAGTAATTTAACTAGACAAATACGTATTGTACTAATTTTGAGACGCCCTACGACTTTGTAATTTAAACTGTGCCACTATTTTCACAGGAGTCGAGATAAGACTTGGCCCTATGAAAAGAGGGGTTAGGTGTTTCTGGCAACTACTCCAGCTCACTACCAATTATGAATATTCTCGTATACTTGTATTTAGTTAATACTGTACATGTACCCTGCTGCAATGTTTTTATATACAACTTGTATGATACTATATACAGTAAATTCTATAAAATTACAAGTCGAGTATAAAATGTGCAGGATTTTGTATATCCCATTTTTAGAATTACATTATTTAAATAAAATTATAGGATACTATATATAGTAATATATAATTTATAGGATTATGAGAATCTTGTTTACAACATTATTGAATTTCGTATATAAGATTATGAGAATCATATAAAATTATAAATAATATGCTTCGTAAATTTGACTAAAATTATATAAAGCCCTATATTTAATTTATTTCAGTTCAGAGTAAATTAATTTTTTAAATAATTTTAAAAAAAGATTAAATTTTTAAAATGAAACATTTACAATTTTTTAATATGTAATCGTTTTAATAATATAAACTAAAGACGTAATATTATATAAAATAAAAGAGAAATTCGATTATATTAAATTCCATAATTGTCTTTCTTATTATTTATTTAAAATATTTTAATATTCGCACAAATTACGAAGAAATAAAATTGTATTATTAAATTATTAATATCTATTTATTAATTGATTTACATTTCGTGGATAAGATGGTATTTAATAAATTTTGATTAATTATTTATTGTTTTCTTCGATCGATACGACGATAATAATTCAAAATGTTACAAGTATTTACACAATCATTGTAATATTAGCTCTTTACATGTCCATCATTCAGCAAATGACGTAACTTTCTTCGAAATTTCCGTTTATAGACGTTACAAAGAAAAAACTTACCTTGAAAATTACTGTTTTAATGTCTCTATTTAATGACTAATTTTTTCCTGTATATTTTCGTATTATATTTTAATTTCCACATATATTAGATATATTTTAAGCATTATGTGCAAGTCATATTGCATAAATATTGTTTGAAATACACTAGATGTAAATGAACTTTTAATTATATAAAAAAATAAAAAAATTACATAAAACTTTTTTAAAACATAAATAGAGAAAAATTCAACTTTTATACATGAATTTTTCTCATAAATATTTAATCTTTGTTTTAAAAAATTATTTATGAAAACTCATTTCAAATTTTTCTCATAATAAATCTTTTAAAATAGTCATCAATATCTTGAATACGGAAGAGAATAAATGAAGGAATATTCTAATTAAAAAATGAATTCTCGAATGTAGGGCTTGTTTCTTTGGTTGAAATAATACTCACCTTACGTCAATTTAATGCCATTTTTTAAACCTGTTCATTATAAAACTAACGAAATGACGTCAAATTGACGTTAAAGTGTACACTTTCTGGACGTAACAAGCATGAATATAATTTATCAAGTCGTATTATTTAAATCATTATTTAGGATAATGTATAAATATATTTTCAAATTGCAAGATGTATCATATTTTAAGGACAAGTTTAGTAACGTTTAATATTTAAACTGTAAAATAATCAAATTTAAAAGTAAGAAGAATTACAATCAAAAGTAAAATTGCAATTTACGTAGATTATTAATTAAATATATTAATTATTAATTCAGTTAATTTAAGCTTGATTTATTAAGTCTTGATGGAAANCTATCTTTTATTAAAATATTGTATTTCTTGACGAATGAAGACAATCATTTAGTTCCCAAGTATATTTTGCAATTGCTTTTGTGCAATTATTAACAGTGCTGAGGACAACCTAGAGGAAAGTGAAATTCCGGATCGTTACGGGAATCAATATTCGTGTTTACATCTTCTGCCGGATGCCTTTCTCTCGGGCCATTCGTCTCTTCCGTGTCTTCCATTGCACTTTACACCATCTGATCTTCTGGGTCTATCGGATCTTCTGTGTCCTTCGTGCCTTGTAATTGGTACTTCTTCAGTTAGCTCGTCTTCTCTTGGTTGTTCTCTGTATCTCTCAGGGGGATATCTTCTGTCTCTTGGTACGTTGCGATTCTCGCATGGTGGATCCTGTCGATATGGGGGAGAAAAATTAGATCTTTCTCCCGTTTCGCTTTTGTGATGATGATGATTGTGTGGATGATAATGTCGCGAATGGTTGGGTTCCGGATGCCTCGTTCCTTCCCAGCTTCGACGATATGGTGAATGGCCTGCAAATTCGTTGGTAGGATCCCCACTGTCATAAGTCGTAATGGTCGTATTATCCGTAGAACCACCAAACCTACGACGTTTATTACCGGTCCTAATTGAGTGATAGGTCGTAAAAGTCATTACTTTTATACTGTAGATCATATATGTTAAATATACCAACCACCATATCACCAGGGTGAAGCGAAAAGTGAGGAATGAGGAGCATGTGACAAATGGCAGAGAAGAGAACTCGAAAACAACTTTTATTTAGCGTTGTATTTTGTAAATAAATAAACGAAATGCTTCTTAAAAATAAATTTTATGAGAACTTTAAAAGTAAAAATAAGATTAAAACTTAAAATAAAAATTTTAATTAATATTAACTTTTCGCATCGTACAATATTCATTTAACTCTCGATATTAATTGCGTTATTTCTATTTTTTAATTGCTTTTTAATTTACAAAAATATAAAAAGCATTTTAAAGTTTTTGCAAATATTTGAATTTTAATTAAATCATTAAACATTTGTATATTCTCGACATCACATGGCGCTCGCGTTACATTTAGCGCTAATAAAATCGCTGTCGATCTGTTTATATTGGGGGCGATAACATAGCTAAACTAACCATAGTAGTGATGGTTCTAGAAAATTGT
Organism: Centruroides sculpturatus; assembly: GCF_000671375.1. Classification (NCBI taxonomy): domain Eukaryota; kingdom Metazoa; phylum Arthropoda; class Arachnida; order Scorpiones; family Buthidae; genus Centruroides; species Centruroides sculpturatus. Next base: position 108,207 of record NW_019385385.1, read on the forward strand.
GAGATGGCTCCGGGAGGTCTGGGGATCAAAGTAACCCAGAGAAAGAAGGTCCGGAGGCGCGTACCCGAAATTCTTTTGAAATATAATATAATAGACCTGGGGTGGCTGAGCCATCCCTAGCTAGCCACCCCCTAGCTAGCCATCTCCTCTAGCTACAGGTCTGTTGAAGGACCAATGACAATGAATAAGAAAAACATTTCTCGTTGTCGGGTTTCAAGTGCAGTATTATTACCCTCAATACCCTCTTTCCCTTAACTACACTGCTAGCTAACAAATACCTTTCTCCTCGTTTGTTGTAATCATCAATACTTAGAGTAATTTAAGTATTTCATTCATCTACTAACCATAAATGACTTAAATATATATATATTATATATAAGTAGCTTATAATATAATATTAAAGTCCATCAATTATGTGTGACTTTCAAAAACCGTTGTATTGATCATTAATATTACTGTAATACTGTATTACATAACAAATTAACTTTAATGAGATTTTGCTTTCACGCTTGAATTTTTACAATTTTGTCTTTTATAAGGGATAGTTACTTAGGGATTTGGATAGAAAATGCCTGATTACAACATTAACCAACTAAATTAAGCTGATTTACAGTAATTAAAATATTTTTTCAAGAAATCTATATAATTTGCACAAACACGTTTATCTTTACCAATTAAATTAAATAACTTTCTTGCTATTTTGCATTTAAAGTAACAGGATACATTTGATAATGCCAAGTAAACAATTCATTATAACGAAAAGTCGTTGTAAAAATTTTATTTTTATTTTAATCAAACTAATTTATCTCGGTCTTTTCTTCCTGTAGAAAGAAAATAATTGATTTTTACATTTAACAGTTTAAAAAATTATTTATGAAAACTCATTTCAAATTTTTCTCATAATAAATCTTTTAAAATAGTCATCAATATCTTGAATACGGAAGAGAATAAATGAAGGAATATTCTAATTAAAAAATGAATTCTCGAATGTAGGGCTTGTTTCTTTGGTTGAAATAATACTCACCTTACGTCAATTTAATGCCATTTTTTAAACCTGTTCATTATAAAACTAACGAAATGACGTCAAATTGACGTTAAAGTGTACACTTTCTGGACGTAACAAGCATGAATATAATTTATCAAGTCGTATTATTTAAATCATTATTTAGGATAATGTATAAATATATTTTCAAATTGCAAGATGTATCATATTTTAAGGACAAGTTTAGTAACGTTTAATATTTAAACTGTAAAATAATCAAATTTAAAAGTAAGAAGAATTACAATCAAAAGTAAAATTGCAATTTACGTAGATTATTAATTAAATATATTAATTATTAATTCAGTTAATTTAAGCTTGATTTATTAAGTCTTGATGGAAATTTTTGATATGGATTAATGCTATATTAGGGATTTCCAAAAGAGGAAAGATTTCTATCGAGAACTATCGATTAAATAGTGATGAAATTTTATTTGAAGTTTATTTTCTGATACAAGATAAGATAAATGAAGACGGAAATCCTTATTTTATTTTCTGTCAGAAATATATTTTTATATAGAACTGTGTTATTAATTATAGTTATTAAATTCAATTTTTTCGGAACTCAAATTTACATATTTAAAAAAAATTTATAATACTATATATATTTATTGAATAGAAAATTCTCTTTGCAGATATTTTGCTTATAAATCTGAGAAATAAATCGGTATAAAACTTTTAAAATATAAACTTATTCAAGTTTAAACATTCGACTTACGGAACTTTTATTGTGAATAAAAATTATTTATTTATAAATAAATTATTATAGCCTAAATCCTATACAATATAGCTACATTTATTGTAATAATTTACAATAAATGTGGCTATATTGTATAGGATTTAGGCTATAATAATTAATATANAGGTTTTGGTATTTTATTTAATTAAACTCAAATAAGAATAATGTTATTCGAAGTTATGATTAACTTAAACTGTAAAAATTAATTAATTTTTTTTCGAGAGATGGAATTCTTTAATGCACTTCCATAAACTCCATATACTGTACACTACTGTAAATTAGTGAAGCTTATTTGAACTATAATCACAACATTATATGAATTTTTGTGTCTGTCCATCAAGTTCTACTATAATAAATCGTAAAATTTATGAAAACCAATATTAGTTTTTTAACCGAAATAAATCAAGTCATTGAAAAACATTCAAATGTAATAATAAAAAAAAAGAAACATTAAACTGTTTACAAAAGATTCTTTGACATTTTTTAGAAGATTAATTATTAGAGCATTTCTTTTTTCTACATAATATTTTATCATCATTATCATCATTAATATTTATAACAAGAAATTAGGTCAACCATAGAGAAATTTATTTCATGTACTATTCGATGGAATGCGTATTAGAAATAAAATGAAATCCTATGCCTTAATGTCTTAATTCAATAAAATAGTAATGAGTTCTACTCGAGTTCTAATGAACGCTATTTATAATTTTTTATATTAAAAACTATATTAAATATGAAAGAATATATGCAAATCAGTAAAAGTAAAAAAGAAAAATTATCATTTTTAATATTTGAAATTTTTAAAAAAATTGGAAGTATCATTCTGCTTCGTTGTGATGAAATGAAAGATTCATTCAGTCAAGAGTGTTAAAATTGTTCAAAATATTAAGATTTTGCAACATAAATATTACTGTATATATAAAAATATATTTGATAATTGAAATGTAGATTTTAATTGATTCGGATCTTAAAAATCCATGCAGATAATGAAAGAGGAATAAATAAAATGGAATGCTATCCTACGAAAATTCTTGTTGTAAAAAATTTAGAAACAATGCTAGAGCAATTCTGCATAAGAATCAAAACAATAGTAAAAGAATGACTTTAATAATTTAACAAATATTTTATTTTTCTAATTTTAATGAATTAGTAAATAAAATATTTTTTCATTCATATTAAATATGTTAATTCCAAATTTTTTTTTTTTCAAAATTTATTTCAAGTATTTTATTTTCTAATTTATTAAAACCACATTAAATATGTTAATTAAGAACTTCGATTTTCTAATCTTTCCTTAATAACTTTATTGTTAAATTCATTACATGTCTATGTTTTAAAGACTTTTCTACATTTATACTGTATATATAAACCTACCTATACAAGGTTTTTTCTACAAAGAAAGGCGGATAAACGGTATTTTTTCAAAAACTTTTTTAAAAACTCTGTTTTTAAAAAAAGCAAAAGTGTTTAAAAGTTTCAAATAAATCAACTAAATATACACATCGTGTTTCTTCGATTCTAAGACGTAATATGAGTTCGAAATAGAATTTTCAATGTAAAATGTAAATGAAATGTAAAATGGAATAAAAGTATTTAAATAATTTTATTTTAAACTTAATAAAATAAATTAATAAGTTATTTCATGAAATTTGTATTGCTTTGTCCCAGCACTTTTAAAAATGTAATAATTTTCGTTTAAACTTCCATCACAATGTCGTTTTAAGGAATTCAATACGTTAAAAAGAAGCTTAAATAAAACGCTTATTAAAGGTAAAGCTTGTTTGAACTGACTGTTGAGTGGTATAATTTACAAATAATGAAAAAGTTTACTATTGGGGCACAACACATCAAGTGATTTGCTTGCAATGACTGTCGCAAGCAAACCACTTGGTGTGATTGTTGTTTTGAACTGTGAATGTAAGAAGAGGGACGCCCAGAGGGGGGCAAAAGGAACAAATTGCCTTGGGCCTTCGAGGAAATAGAATTCCAATACAATGTTTTACTTCCTTTACTTTAATATAATAATTTAATACAGTAATGTTATAGGTCCCCAATATGTATTTTTTCCTAGGTTTCCGTTATCCTATAGGAGGCCCTGTTTAAGACACCTCCGATTATAATATTCACTTCTAGTTCAGACAAGTTAAAAAAATATGCAGGTCTTAAAAAATCTTAAAATCAAAGAAATAAGACATATGCATATATTTTTTTAAATGTTTAAGATATAGAGTATACCCTCATAACTCCAGAAAAAACACTTATATAGGCCTATATACAGTATAAGCTTTACTGTATATTAATTTATCAGAGTTCTACGACTTAGATTCTCGATGTTTATGAAATTTATATGTTTGTTGATTTATTTTAATGATATAACAATAAAATGAAGATACAGTATCTCGTTATTTTCTAACTAGATGATAATAAAAATCATTCTCATTCTCATGATTATATACACTTTCATTACATTAATGAGTGCATCCTTTTCATTAATTCCATTTATAACTATATTACTGTCTTATAATAGTAATTTCAACTTAATAAATGTTAAGTAAGGCACTTTCATGTAATGTATAATATAACAGTTTAAATTATATTTGTTGGAATATTAATAACTGTCATNAATACCAATGTAAATGTATAAAAATACAATTAATAAAGAAAGAATTCTACAGTTTGAAGAAAAACTAGGAAAGAAGCTTTCCTTTTCTAGTTTCTTCTCAAAATTTTAATTCTCCTGTCGTGTGTATTTGATATCTAATTAGGTTTTGGTATTTTATTTAATTAAACTCAAATAAGAATAATGTTATTCGAAGTTATGATTAACTTAAACTGTAAAAATTAATTAATTTTTTTTCGAGAGATGGAATTCTTTAATGCACTTCCATAAACTCCATATACTGTACACTACTGTAAATTAGTGAAGCTTATTTGAACTATAATCACAACATTATATGAATTTTTGTGTCTGTCCATCAAGTTCTACTATAATAAATCGTAAAATTTATGAAAACCAATATTAGTTTTTTAACCGAAATAAATCAAGTCATTGAAAAACATTCAAATGTAATAATAAAAAAAAAGAAACATTAAACTGTTTACAAAAGATTCTTTGACATTTTTTAGAAGATTAATTATTAGAGCATTTCTTTTTTCTACATAATATTTTATCATCATTATCATCATTAATATTTATAACAAGAAATTAGGTCAACCATAGAGAAATTTATTTCATGTACTATTCGATGGAATGCGTATTAGAAATAAAATGAAATCCTATGCCTTAATGTCTTAATTCAATAAAATAGTAATGAGTTCTACTCGAGTTCTAATGAACGCTATTTATAATTTTTTATATTAAAAACTATATTAAATATGAAAGAATATATGCAAATCAGTAAAAGTAAAAAAGAAAAATTATCATTTTTAATATTTGAAATTTTTAAAAAAATTGGAAGTATCATTCTGCTTCGTTGTGATGAAATGAAAGATTCATTCAGTCAAGAGTGTTAAAATTGTTCAAAATATTAAGATTTTGCAACATAAATATTACTGTATATATAAAAATATATTTGATAATTGAAATGTAGATTTTAATTGATTCGGATCTTAAAAATCCATGCAGATAATGAAAGAGGAATAAATAAAATGGAATGCTATCCTACGAAAATTCTTGTTGTAAAAAATTTAGAAACAATGCTAGAGCAATTCTGCATAAGAATCAAAACAATAGTAAAAGAATGACTTTAATAATTTAACAAATATTTTATTTTTCTAATTTTAATGAATTAGTAAATAAAATATTTTTTCATTCATATTAAATATGTTAATTCCAAATTTTTTTTTTTTCAAAATTTATTTCAAGTATTTTATTTTCTAATTTATTAAAACCACATTAAATATGTTAATTAAGAACTTCGATTTAATAACTTTATTGTTAAATTCATTACATGTCTATGTTTTAAAGACTTTTCTACATTTATACTGTATATATAAACCTACCTATACAAGGTTTTTTCTACAAAGAAAGGCGGATAAACGGTATTTTTTCAAAAACTTTTTTAAAAACTCTGTTTTTAAAAAAAGCAAAAGTGTTTAAAAGTTTCAAATAAATCAACTAAATATACACATCGTGTTTCTTCGATTCTAAGACGTAATATGAGTTCGAAATAGAATTTTCAATGTAAAATGTAAATGAAATGTAAAATGGAATAAAAATATTTAAATAATTTTATTTTAAACTTAATAAAATAAATTAATAAGTTATTTCATGAAATTTGTATTGCTTTGTCCCAGCACTTTTAAAAATGTAATAATTTTCGTTTAAACTTCCATCACAATGTCGTTTTAAGGAATTCAATACGTTAAAAAGAAGCTTAAATAAAACGCTTATTAAAGGTAAAGCTTGTTTGAACTGACTGTTGAGTGGTATAATTTACAAATAATGAAAAAGTTTACTATTGGGGCACAACACATCAAGTGATTTGCTTGCAATGACTGTCGCAAGCAAACCACTTGGTGTGATTGTTGTTTTGAACTGTGAATGTAAGAAGAGGGACGCCCAGAGGGGGGCAAAAGGAACAAATTGCCTTGGGCCTTCGAGGAAATAGAATTCCAATACAATGTTTTACTTCCTTTACTTTAATATAATAATTTAATACAGTAATGTTATAGGTCCCCAATATGTATTTTTTCCTAGGTTTCCGTTATCCTATAGGAGGCCCTGTTTAAGACACCTCCGATTATAATATTCACTTCTAGTTCAGACAAGTTAAAAATATGCAGGCCTTAAAAAATCTTAAAATCAAGGAAATAAGACATATGCATATATTTTTTTAAATGTTTAAGATATAGAGTATACCCTCATAACTCCAGAAAAAACACTTATATAGGCCTATATACAGTATAAGCTTTACTGTATATTAATTTATCAGAGTTCTACGAGTTAGATTCTCGATGTTTATGAAATTTATATGTTTGTTGATTTATTTTAATGATATAACAATAAAATGAAGATACAGTATCTCGTTATTTTCTAACTAGATGATAATAAAAATCATTCTCATTCTCATGATTATATACACTTTCATTACATTAATGAGTGCATCCTTTTCATTAATTCCATTTATAACTATATTACTGTCTTATAATAGTAATTTCAACTTAATAAATGTTAAGTAAGGCACTTTCATGTAATGTATAATATAACAGTTTAAATTATATTTGTTGGAATATTAATAACTGTCATAATAAATTTATATTTAAATTTAATTTTCATTTATAATAAGTTAATTTATATACAAAAATCTCATTAAAAACTTTAATTATTTCTAAACATTTTGACAGGCTAGAATCTTGCATTTATGTTTGTAAATGGATTATAATGAATATTTTCCCTGTTTTAAAGCTGTTAACTTATTCCTTATTTATCTGTTAGAGTAAAATCAATTAAAAAAAATAAAATCTAATTAAAAATATTAAATTATACCAAAAATTAAATTAACTTTAGAATTTTTTTTATTTAAAAAAAATGTCTTACTTTTCCTCATTTTGTTCTTTTTTTATGTTTTGAAGTATTCGATAAATCGCCAACATAATAAACGTTTTATTAATTTATAAACGCTTCAAATTATATGACATTTTAAAAATAATTTGGGCAAAATTTTAGCTAATAAAATTCTTTATTTATTTATTTATTATTATTTTTATTTTGTTTGTTTCATCGAAAGTTATAATTTATTGCTGTTCAGAAGCTGTTCAGAACATTACACTGACAGATATCGAAAATTTCTACATTAAAGTTATAACATTTAGCCTATATATTAAGTTTAATAACATAAAGCTAAAGTACTAATATTAAACAAAACATTTTAAATCTGTGTTTGATGAATAGAGCTATAAAATAAGCGATAAGTTTCCAAAATTATGGAAACTTATCGCTTATTCAGTGGGAAAAAAAGAAGATAAAAAAATGTAAAGTGCTTCATAAAACTTCTTTTATAAAAATATTTTAAACTATATGCAAAAGAATTTATAATGTTTGCAATCTAATTAAAATAATACCATAAGAATATTTTTCATAGTAAAAAATTGGATAAAGATAAAGAAGATTTATGACAACTTTTAAGTAAAAAAATCTCTGCAGTTTATTGATTTAAATATAAATATTTGCATAAAGCTCAGTACGTGGAGAAGTATTGTTTTCATGAAAAAATCAATGTCCTTTAACGTATCTTAAATATAATTTGACAGGTTTAGTGATGTGTCTGTGTCAATTTAATGAATCAATCATAAATTTAAATTGAAATAAATATATACATATATTTTAGCGTAAAATAAATGATAATTTTTACGTGAGAATCTTCACAATTAAAACTGGAAATTATAAAGATTTTCTTACTTATCCTTATGAACGTGACACGTTTCTATAACAGGTTACAAATTATGAAGAAAGTTGTTTAAGTCACCATACTGGATTTTTTAATTAGTTAAAATTCATATCAACATTACTGAAAGTATTATTTTTTATCAAGATAATTTATCTACTTAAATTCGCTCTCGAAAATGTCATTTATACTTAAAAAAAATTGAAATGCTTTATAAGCCTGGAGCTAAAATTTGCAACTAGGCAGATTTTATCGAGATATTTTCATCAGTTCTTATCAACTGCCATTTGTCTGTAAAATCCCTTTTTTTAAAGACATTTATTTTAGTTTTATTTTACTTTTAATATTTAGAAATTAATTAGTAACCGATTAATGTTTATATTATATAAATAACTGTTTTTTTAATTGTTAAATTTATTTTAGTTCAGTTTTAGCTTCACCAATTAATTATATAGTTAGAATTATTATTATTTTCTTTGCTTATAAATAAAAAAGTAAAATATGCCCTTCAGGTAATCTTTATCAATAAAATTATGTATATATAATTCAATGCAAAAATTTGTTAATTACCAGATTAATTAACCAAGCACAATTGCTTCTAGTATAAAAGATGAAAATAATTTCCGAAAATGTTAGTATTACCTTGGGTTAACGATAAAAAGACAGGTATCCTAGTTCAGGATTCGGTCGACAAGGAACATTCCACCATGGCTGAGGACGAATTCTAGTCTTGGATGTAGAACTTTATAACAATTGGAAGAAGTTATGTTAAAATTATTAATTACCATTTAGTAAATTAACATAGCCACATTACGATGCCTCAGCACACCCATAGATATGCTATATTTGAGAAAATTAGAATGGAGAAAGATAACTTCCTTTAGAACAATCTTGCTTCTAATTTTCTCTCTTATCTACGATAAACTTCTAAAAAGTTAGAACTAAATGTGCAAAGCGTGCAAATAAGAAAAAAAAATTAAAAAAGAAAAAAGTATTTTAAAATTAGTAGTGTAAGATGGTGCCTTTAACCAAGAAGAAATTTATGTACAGTATCTATTTTTAGAATATTTCAAATTATGTCGTTATTCAATTAGGCTAATTAAAAGTTATTAAATTATTTTATAATAAAATTTAATTATTACAAATAAAATTAGAATTTAATGATAAAAATAAATTGGATATTTTACAATAGAGTTGGACAACCTATTATTTGTGAGTCATAGCTGACTCTTTTCATATTAAATAAAAAGGTTGCCGACACTGCGTTAAAGGATGAAGAAACTAAAGATATTGTTGGTGGTAGCTGGGCAAATATGTCATTTATGTCAACTAAGTATTTCTTTTAGTATTTACAAACAGATTTTAATCTGTGTTTGTAAATACTAATGAACGATTTTTCCATGCGAGATGTGAGATAAGAAGTACGCCGTCAGATGCAGCCTCAGGCAATAATTTGACAATGGTCTTCTGAAGATCACTACCCGTCTAGAAAACTTATTAATGATATAAATATAGCTCTTAATGATGATTAATTTTTAAAAAGTACAATGCTGATGCGAACCTCCGTTGCTAAACAAAATCCGTTCCACCAGTGGGAACGGATTTTGTTTCACTATCGGACATATCTGATTATGAAACGTCCGTTTGTAGAAACAAGATGCTTTTGTTGCTCCAGGAATGGTAGTGACAAAACTTACAATTTGACAACAGCGTAACAGGAACTTACATGCACCCCAATGGACATATTTCTTCACGGTTTACTTACTCTCAATTGGAATGTTGCAAAACATGTTAACTGAGAATCTTACAAGTGTCGCCTGAAAAAGTTAATCAAGACTCCTGAAATTGGTTTACCACTTCCTATGTCCACTTGGTTGCCCATCTTGCTGAACTTCATATCGTAGATTTAGTAAATGGATGCAAAATTTAAATTATTTTTTGATAGAACTGACTGCACATGGAACGATTTTCCCTAGATGCATATATGCATGCATATATGTAAATTTAATTATTTTTCATTAAATTAAGGCTGTCCATCCCTATTCCACAACAAAGATAAATTCTATTTATAGTATATAATTTTCAATATTAAAAATAACTTACACACGTATATACAATAATGTTGTTTAATATAATTAATTAATTAATAATAATTCACTCTATTAAATTATCCTGAGCAATTTATGAAAATTTTAAATTAAAATTTAAATATATATACATATTATTCTCACTTTTTGTATAGAATCATTAACTATCGATATATTAATATTTAAATATTATGATAACAATAGAAGTGCAAATTTGTAAGACGTTCTTTGAAACAAAAATTAAATCGTGCAAACAGAAGAGCATAATAAATGTTGAATAAATGCATTAAAAAAAAAAAAAAAAAAAAAAAGATTACGTGAAGGGCATGGCTGAGGAATCGTCGAAAATTTTCATTTATTATATTGTTTATACACGTACTTACCTCCTGACTATGATGACAATTATTGTAATAGCTACTGCTAAGAAAACAAAACCTCCAAAGACACCAAGAGCAATAATACCTCCTAAGAATTTAATAATTTTAAGAACATTCAATCTGTTTCAAACATGTGTTAAAATATTTATTTATAAAGTTTTATATAAATTACTTACCCATATTAAGACGAGAAGAAAACAGAGAAGGACGTTTTGTTTGAGATCTTTTTCCATCCATACCCTTTGGGTGTGCTGTGACGATTGGGATATCGGTACCTAAGTTAGCTTTAGCCGAATACGAATATTCTTTTGTAATTAAAACTTAACAAAATAAATATCTGAGAAGTAGGTATCCCTCACCAAAAGGCATTACAACCTATTACCGAATAGTGCGAAAGTTTCCTCTTTCCACCAAGCAAACTTAAATATGTGTGAAGAATATTCTTAAATTGTATACCACGTGATAAAGTTATTCAAAAGATAAATTATTACGCATGTTAAGCGATAAAACATAAATCTGAGAAATATACAACAAGACATTTTCTATTCTGTCTATAAAACGAGCTAAAAGTAAATTGTGATGCAAATATGTCACAATTAGGTATACGTTATGTGATAGCAAGTAAATAAATAAAAGCATAAATATCCTAAAAGCAAAGAGAAAATTTATTTCTCATTATTTTTTAATATTACTCATGAACTCTAGTAATTTGAAATTGCTATTGTCTCCTATGATTATTACAGAAAAAACAACCTTAATGAAAGTGTACTTTGCAAATAATGGTGTAAAATTGATTGTCAATACCCAAAAGAAGTCGATTGGTTTCATTTATTCTACAATAATATTCCTCTTATGATCTCTAGAAAACAATTTCTAGAAAATAATTCTATAATTAAAATATTATTTAAAGTTAATACCAAAATTAATATTCTGTTTTCAAAATGTAACAGTAACATCCGGAAAATATCTTACTTCCTATTGCATATATTCTAAATTTAAAAAAAATGTAAGCTACTACCGAAACATGCGTAATTATTCATCTTCAGGACTTTATTTTTCTTCTATGGATACATAATTTGCAGGATATTTTTATAAGTAACCTTTAAGCCAAAATTCCAAACCAAAATTAGTAAAAATCCCCAATAATTAAAGTTATAGAAAGTAAATATTTGAAATAATATAAGCAAATAGACCTTTCTAATAATTTTAACAATAGCCATAAACAAATTTAACATCGCGTTAAATAATATTTGCAATTTTTTATACAAATATATTTTAATATGTTTTATTTATTTTTTAAAAAAATTAAACATTACTTCTCAGTATTTAAGATTAATTTAAAAAAAAACAAATAAAATTCTCACCATAACATGTTGGAATTTTTCCTTCCCAATCACCACTGTCACCACAGATCAAAATAGAATCGCCTACCAATTTATAACCAACGTCACATTCATATACAACTTGCGATCCATAAGCAGTAGACTGTGACGTTAAATTTAAATGTCCTCGTAAGATGGAAGGAGGAGGTCTACATATAATGGCTAAATACAAAGAAAAAAATAGTTTTATAAAAACTTTATATGATAAATATAAAGTTTAAATGATATATAATGTACTTCCCGTATTCACAGGTCTGTGAAAATTGTGTATTAGATAAAACGTATAGTATAATTAATGAAATAAGGAAAAGAGAATAGACATAAGAAAATGAGGGAAAAAATTTGATTTATGTTCTCCTTATTAGGAAGAGGATGATATTTTGAGTATAAAACCATCGTTAAAAAATAAAAAAATACTTTAAAAGATGTCATCGTTCATTATAAGAATCTATGTTTGATATATCTAGAACAGGAAGAAAAAAACTTAAGCATCAGGAAAACAAGACGGAAACAAAACTTATTTAAATGCTTATAACAGAAACATTTGAATAAGTTTTGTTTTCCTGGAGAGGAAAAACAAGAAGAGTTAAAGGTTTGAGGAATAGAGACTAGAATTTTATAATTTTTTGAAATTGAGAATATAAGTTACATTAAAGAATTATACTTTTAAAAATATAAATTCTATAGACTCTTTTTAATACATCTTCAATGTTTTATATAGAAATATTACAAGTTTATCACTCTTATTAATATTTAAAAACATAATATTATGTAAATAATATTGACAATATGTCTCATTTCATATCGAACTAAGAAAAATCGTTTTGTGCCGAATTCGTGGCGAAAAGATGAACTATTTTATGTAGAAAACAATCTAATTATGTATTTTTTTATGTAATTCCTTTCTTTTAGTGCATTTGATTTAATAAACCATTCTCTAGCAGTCTCTGAAGAAGAGATAATTACAACCGTTCTCTATTTTAATTACTTACGATCACACATTGGAGGTGGCCCATTCCACTTTTCGTCTACGTCACATACAAGATTTCCTCTCCCTACTAATTGAAAACCCTTGTTGCAATAGTAATGAACCATGCTTAAATAATGTGTAGTACCATTTAAAAGTGTATAATTGCCATTCTGAATAAAAGCAGGATAACCACATTCCAGATCTACAAAAAGTAAAAAAAAAAAGAAATAATAATAATAAATAAATAAAATAATAATAATTTTTGCTAATAAATTTAATAATTTAGGATAATATATTTAATAAATTACTTACAACGGCATTTCGGTGGAAATTCCGTGTAAAATCCAGTCGGTAAACACGTTCTTACCATAGGTCCAACTAGTATATGACCTGCTGAGCATTGATATTCTATGGTCGATCCAATATCAAAATTACCAACTTGAAGACTAGAATTGGCAGATATAGCAGGTTTCCCACAAGATAATGGCTCTATAAATAAATTAAAAATTTAATTTAAAAATTTAAACTGAGAAATGAAAAAAAAAATTCTGTTATCGACAATATGGCTGGCCATAAATTAGACTTTGTAGTTCGCGTGTTTGTATTGAGTTAAGATTAATTTTTTGAATAGTAACATAATATTTTCAAATTAAAGACCAACCACATTGATAATAAACTTTATTATTTAGAAAAATTATATTTCTTGCTAGACTATAGGCCTACATACAAATGCGTCCAAATCCTTCTGTCCAAGCGTGTGAAAGGACAGAAGGATTTGGACTCATTTGTATGTATAGTCTAGCAAAAAAATATAATTTTTCTAAATGTGAATTCGTCCTGGCAATTTTTTAATGTAAACTTTATTATATTTTGTATTTTATTATATTTAAATACTCACTATGAACACAGATATAATTGAGATTTAAATTACAGTTTGTCTCCGACCAAAGCCATTGTTTTCCTCCATCGAATCTGGAACAATTTTCATTTGCTCTAGGAGGACTCCAATATGAAATAGTAACATCTTGACCTTTAAAGGCATTTATAGTACTATGTAATAAATTTAAAATATTAATATGACAGCAAAATTAATAAATTAAACAAACCATTTATCCATTTCCACGTATGAGGATCATTAGGATTTCGAATTGCACCCATCCAATATTGACCACTCGGATCATTTCTATGCCTCCTATATAATTCCCAACTCAAAAATCCTTGTAATGCTGGATTAGATTCATCCACTAAAGTGCCTCCTCTGTTTTCGCAGAAGCTTCTTGCATTTTCGAAAGTTTTTGGTTGATTAGAATAGAAAATATAGCATTTTCCATTATAAGTTGCACCACTTCCAGGAGGTTGCTCTCTAAATGAAGGGCACCGTTCGATTGGAAGAACTAAAATAATTTGAAAATAAAATTAAATTTATTTCTCGATATTGAAAATATGGAAAATTGTTTATTTATAGCAAGCATACCTTGATCTGTATAGACGAATACTTCACAAATAGATAAAGGATTATGACGTGGTGGTCCTTCTAAATGAATACTAACAAAAGCACCAGGCATTTTTGAGTTACATAATAAAAATAACGGTCTTCCTTCTTCTACACATTAAAAATAAAGCATATTAATCGAAACGAAATAAATTCCAATCACATAACAATAAATAACATTAATTTAAATAAACTTTTAATATAAAAAAACAGGATAAATTAAATGTAAAATTTGAAATTATACATATACAGTATAATCAAAATTTATTTATAAAGTCATTGAATTTAGAATCTGAATAAATCAATTATTCATTCTATGCATGGGATCAGTCGAAATTCGAACAGCGCCCTTTAAATTTGGATAAAACTACTGTATATTTTATTAAAACATAACATGGGTGTTGGCAAGGCAATTTAATGGCTTTGGTTCTTTTCGCAGCTAAACATGTGTTGACACGATACCTTCAAATATTAAATTAGTATCTCTAATACTACGGAGAATATTAATGTTAGTGTTAATAACGTTAATAAAACTGCTGTATATGATACTTACTGTACGTTTGATTCCAAAAATGGTTTAAATTGTTTATAGAATTGAATCGATTTTTGCACTTTTATAATGCAAATAAAACTTATTTTCAAATTAAAATAACCAATTTTTCTTGATAAAATGAAATTTCGATGACATTTTTCTTTTCTATTTTCAAAATTTTATTGTTGATTACTTACTTATCAATGTTTATAAATTGCATATTTTCCTAGCTATTTCATATTATAAAACTATTATAAATAAAATTCAACGGTCTTTACAATGCATCATTTAACAATTGATATAGGAACGTTTAATATACAAATCATAAAAACTAAGCATTTTTCTCTCCAAATTAAAAAATTTTTGGTCTCAGCCAAATTGAATATACTTTCATCTGCTTTTTATTCGATATCTCTGAAGAGAATATTAATTATATTTTTAAAAATACAGTAATCAGAAAAATAATTTATAAAACAAAAAAATCTAACAGTTAACTTTTGATTTAATATGTGGGTATATTTGTAACTGAGTATTGTACTGTACATCGTAAAATTTTAGATCAAATAATTAACTTTAAAACTGAAACATATAGCCTATAGGCAAATCTCTAAAAAATGTCACTCACTGACGGGAACATAAAAAATGGCATTGTTTGAAGGTCATTTTGTATACATTTTTGTTCAAAGTTTCTGAAAAGAAAAATGGTCTCTGTTGGGAGATGGCCGTTATTGGAGTTTCGACTGTAATCCCTATTATCAATATCTTGTGAGTGTTTATAATATATTACAATTAAAAATGTACAGGACTATTATAAATTTATTTTATGGTAAATTAGCAAGTATCTTCTATAGTCTTTCCCAGAATAAAAACGAAGCTGATACTTTTTAGTCTATATACGAGAAGGAAAAATAATTTCGTGTTCATTGTGAAGTAGAGCATAATATATACAGAGCGTGTATTAGAACAACGGTGGGCAACCCCCGGCCCGCGGGCCAGCTACGGCCCGCGAAGAGTTTCTATCCGGCCCGCGAGATGTTTAGAAGAAATTATAAATAAATATTTTTCGATGTAATTCGTCTAGTTTAAATTGAATATTATTTTCTGAAGTGTTGCGGCAGCAATGACAGGAAAAAATAAGGGAGTCATTTCCTTATTCAAACAAAAAATGGGAGAACAGAATTTTTCTAAATTATTTATATCTCATCGCATCATCCATCAAGAAAATCTATGTGCAAAAGCTATGCAATTAGAAAATGTAATGTCTGTCGTATCCAACTACATAGTGCTGTTTTTATTGTGTTTAAAGTCACTTAGATTTTACAAATAGGTGAGCCGTTCACAGCCCGGCACACGCATTTGTAAAATCTAAGTGACTCATACAACATGGAATTCATATAAAACGGAATAATCAACAGTGTTATAGGGGGGTCGACTGTAGTAATTAATTTCTTTTTATTTATTTATTTATTTATTTCATATTTGCAGACTAAAAATTTACAGGTCACAAGGTGTCAATTAACTACTATGGCCCGCGGAAAAAACGTAAAATTTATTCTGGCCCATGTTATAAAAAAGGTTGCCCACCCTTGTATTAGAATATTGTAAGATATGTTTAAACTCTTATAATCTATTTAAAATTTCCCACATTTTTACAAGATAGTTGAGATATTACAAAACGTCATATGACGTAATGTTTAAACTTTCGAAGTATCGTTGCTTAGTTAAGGAGAGATACACATTCAAGATTCAGCATACCGGCTCCTTATTCTAGGAAATACTACAGCTCAATAAACTTTTGATCTAAAAAATCGATATTACTTTAAATTGGCACTCTGAAAGAAAAAAATATCCAGTAATTTTTGTAATCCTTATTAAAACAAACGTTATTTTATTTTACAGATAAATAAATGTATCATTTTTTATAAATATTATACACAAAAATTATTTAATAATTTTTATTTCGGATGAAATATTTAAGAATTAAGAGTACAGTACATTTCTCTTTCTTGAGATAAATAAAGCATGTTTTCACCAGAAGCTTACAAGGTATTATGAAAGTGAAACGATTAACTGATAAATCATATCAGTATCTAGCCTATTGTTAAAGCATATCAACATCTTCATTCATTAGCTGTATACATTATTTGTAATAACGTATTATGTATTTTAAAAAATAAGAAAAATGACAAGTAAATTTCATATGTTTTAAACTAATTTATAACTACGGCCAGGTGGCCGAAGCTGTTAAGATATCAGAGCTCAATTTTCTCTCTGAGGGACCCAAGATCTGATCTGGGCAGGCCCCTCAGAGAAAAATCCCCATGAATTTTTAATGGTTAATTCGTTCCGGATATGAGGACCCCATCCCTCACTACCCGGTCGCCCCTAGTCGAATCAACACCGATACGGACCCTTTTAGTGTCCACATAACAGAAAGAGTTTTAAAATCACAATTATATTAAGTATATTCATTTTTAAAATCTTATTTAACATCATCTTTTATGCCTATTCCATTTTTATAATTGTTGAATTAAAACACATTTTCGTCTAAATATTTTTTATACAAAAATAAATAAGTGAAAAGTGAAAATTGTTAAACAATTCCAGACGACATAATTCACAAAGAAACAAATAAATAAAAAAAAAGATTATAAATAATATTTTATGATTAAAATTACCACTCTAATCCACGAAAAGAATAATATGGTTAGCTTATTATTTTCTTTTCAAATGGTATAAGAGAAAATTTCCTATTTAAATTTTAATAATATTTTAGTATTTTGGATTTTTAGAAAATATTCATTCGCTCAACCTACTTTTATTAATATAATCAAACATAGTATTATTCAGTAAATCCATAAAGTAGAATAAATAACCTTTGTCTTTCATTTCCTTTTTAGATTTTTAGATATTTCTAGGTGCAAGAAGCGTTTCAAAAAGACTTAAAGTATTTTTAAAAAGAAACATAATTTATTACTAAACTTTCACTTGATTTTCTTTACGCCAACTAAATTTTTCTATTTTTAACAAATTATGCGTGTCTAATAACTTTTTTGCGATTTAAAATTATTCAAAATATGAATATATAATAGAATAAGTTAATATATAATACATTAAATTTTAATTTAATATTGTAATTGGACTCGTTTTGTGAAGGAAAATTTTAAAAAAAAAGCTCATTTCTTTAAAGTTTTACATTGCAAATAATGTATTTTTCATTTTAGATAAAATTATTTTTTACAGTTTCAATATAAGTTCTTAAATTTGTCATTTTATTTGTAATTCTCGCTAATTATATGTCATGAAAATAATTCACATATTTTTAATGGATATTATAATAAATAGCTTATAAAATTGAATTTTTCAAAAAATAATAATTTCTATAAAAAAATGAGAACATTAATTTGTTAAATATACATAATCATAAATATTATAAATAATCTAATACGAATAAATGAATAATTTATAAAGGAATGAATAATAAATAACGAACTCTAAAATATATAACTAGCATGTTTATCAACCTTTTTTTCTTTAAAATATTTTTAAAGGATGTTTGAAGTAAAAACAAAATTTGAATTTTCGAAAATTAAAAATAAAAAATGTATAATTAATCATTAAAATTTGAATAAAATTTAACTAATTTAAGATTTTTATACAGAAATATTTATAATTAAACTTATCAAAACTAAAAAAAAATGAATAATTAATTAAATTTTACTGAAAAGTAAATTATTTTTCTTTAAAACTCGGTTTATAAAAATTTTTTTTTAATATTTTTTATCACAGAATATGATATCCAGGAGAAAAAATTAAGATTCCTTACCAAGAAAACCAACATATCTTTTGCAAACTGGATTTGGACTTATATCCGGTCGATTATTTCCGACTCTTACAGTTATCGTTGCAGGATTATTATTGGCTGGATACAAAATTATTATCAAAAAATAAAATAAAAATATAACTAGAAAATAAAAAAACAAAACTGCCAATTTTTAGTAAGTACTTACGACAGCAAGAAGTTCCGAAATCGATTCTTACAAGTTGAACCAGGTATGGTTCTAGTAAATTGACATACCACCAAGGAGATCTTTCAATTTCGGTTGAAGTACAAGTGTCGGGATTGAAAAAGGAACTCGTTGTACCATCTAATGCTTTCTGTGGGTTTCCTTTTCCCATAACAGAAGACTGTAAGGATGCTTTTCCAATAGCAACATTAAATACTGGAATATAAATATAACAAAACAATTACATATCGAATATTAAAGAATTTTTAATCTAAAAACATCTATAAAAATTATCTATAATTAAAATTTATAGATATTTAGAAGAAGAAATTTGTGAATACAGTTTTATCAGTAAATATAAATATATCTAGAATACCCTTGGTTTTGTTTATAATTATTTCATGTTTAATCTAAGGCACTCCAACAAATTATACGTAATTTCGTAAACGTAACGTACCAAAAATCTCGATATTTTATATTTATTAAATCAAACTGTATTGTACAGTACATGTGGCAAATATCCTTGATATTTTAGTTTGACGCAATAGACTAGGATGTGATTTACAGTAACTATCTATAAAATTCATAATTGATATTCATCACAATATTTGTTTTTAAGATCAAAATTGCAGTTATTTCATTCCGATATTTTCTTGCAGTGTTAATTATCTAATTTTTGTGTAAGTTTTACTGTATAAAAATGCTATACGTAGAAATTTATCGTCAAGATAAATAATGAAGAATTTCATTGATATTAGAAATTTACAATAAAATGTTAAATATTTTATGAAAAGTTTATAATTACATTAAACATATATAATTCGTGTGTTTTTAAATACACACTGGTGTTCAAAATTAAGAGAATTTGCACATTTTGTCGATTTTAATAAAAAAAGTAGTGAACCGAAAGTATAAATTATGCTACCGAATAAAAATGCAAATTTTTAGTTTTGAATTCGTAAGCTTACACGTGTTTGTGGGCAGAGTTTTGACAACGGAGGAACGAAAAAAAAAAAAAAAACAAGGGGCTTTGTCTGCGATTGATTCGCTCGCACTCCTCAGTGACATTCATTGTTTTTCTTGCAAGAGTTGTTCAATTTCATATTCAATCAGATAAAATGAGTAGACATGAACGTCTTGATGACGGAATGAGGTGGAGAATCGTGAGTAGATTGGATGCGGCGCAATCAAAAGTGCAGGTTGCTAAAGAACTCAATGTAACATCCAGTGTCGTCTGCAATTGGTTGAAAGAGTTCAAGAATATCGGATTCATATCGAAAAGGCCTGGGCAAGGTCGTCCAAGAGCCACGACAGACAATGAAGATTGTTATTTGGCACTTTCAGCGAGGCGCCACAAGACTGCTACAGCTTCATAGCTATCTTGTGAGATGCATGTTACCACTGAAATCGAATTTCAAGGGTTACTGTTTTCCGGAGGCTTCGTGAGAGAGGGCTTTTTGCCAGAAGACCGCTGTTTGCGTCCCGATCACTTCAACACACAAAAGAGTGCATTTAGCATGGAGCAGACAAGATCAACCTTGGACCAGACTTCAGTGGGGTACAGTTCTCTTCATAGACGAGTCGCGATTCAGCCTGAACCGGGATTCTCGACGCATCTTTATCTGGAGAGGACCTGGGACTGGATTCCTTTTCTCCAACCTCCGAGAAAGGGACAGCTATGGCAGTGGAAGTGTCTAAGCAGGCATCATGTTGGACGGCTGCACATCTCTCCATGTGTTTGACAGATACTCCTGACTGCTAAGAGATGTAGGGATGAGATCTTATAGCCCTATGTTCGACTTTTCAAGGGCGCAGTTGGCCCTTGGTTCATTTTTAAAGATGACAACGCTTGTACACATAGAGCTCACCTGGTCGACAATTATCTTGAAAGTGAGGATATTCGCCGGATGGATTGGCCAGCCAGATTTTCAAACCTAAGCCCTATTGAACATGTCTGAGACGCTGTTGGGAGGGCGATTGCGGGTTGCAATCGCCCTCCCAACAGCGTCTCAGCATCTCTGAGAACCACCCAGGAACTGAAAAGTGCATTGCTGCAGGAATGGGACCGACTGCTACAGGGACTCATCAGTTGCCTCGTTTCCAATATGACGTCGCGATGTGCGAGCTGTATGATTGAGTCATTCTATGTTTGATCTTGCAACATAGGGTTCGGACATTCCTGCGCTGATGAGCCTTACTGAAGATTATGAGTGCATACCATGACTGTTGTATAATTCTCTTATATAACTGTGTATCCATATCAAATATCATTAAAATGTGTCCATTAGTTTTTCAGAAATTCAACAAAATATGCAAATTCTCTTAATTTTGAACACCAGTGTATAATTTATTAACATTTTCTCACAGGTTAAGATCTATATAACAATAATTTATGATATTATTAATTTATATAATATTATATTAAAAAATTAGACTAAAAATTCCATACAAAATTTATGAAATTTTAGATATTTTATAATCTCTTTTGTAATTTTAATTTCAATGTATTTACTGAGAAATTTATGTTCTGTTACGTAAATTGTGCCAAAAAATATAGACATTACGTATTGCCTTCGATTAAGTTTGAAGGATACTAAACATAGAATATAATAAATATGATACAAAAATAAATAAATAAATATTATGAGCACGCATATACTGTAACTTCATCTAGAATTAAATGAGACGTATAATTTAAGCACGATAGAAAATGATACAAGTAGAAAGCTATTTGTGCCATTAATGGAATCGCATCTCTGCATTCGTGATTATTGTTCAAAGAAAGATTGTTTTTATTTTCTTACAACTTTTCCTACATAAGGGAATAAAAAACTAGAAGTTACAGTTTCCATTTTTAGAATTAAAATAAAACTATCACTAAATTAGGAAAAAACCTACTTAAAATGTTTAAGTGAATGATAAAATGTTTAAAATATTAACATTTATTTCACGAGTTATTCTTATTTATTGATTATTGCCACACTTATTTTTGGTATTGCATCTCACGTCGTAAACTTAATTCTGCAGCAATTAAAGTTTATTACCAATTTTATAGTTTTCTAGAAATTAATCGACAGTTCACGAAGGGAAGTGTACTTGACAACAGACAAACGAGGGGAAAAAAATGAGAAATGCTATAAGATACAGAAGGTTAGAAAAGAAATTTTATATAGAAAAAAAAATATATAAATATATTAATATTTTGTTTTGCATTAACGGTCGAAAAAACTTACATGACTTTGAATGAGTGTACTGTATAGTTTAAAGAAAGCGTATACTAAAGCTTCTTAGGGGGTAAAAACTAAGGTCACGTTTTGTTCCTATGACCTCAACTTCTTCGTGACGCTCGTCACGCATCACGTTGGATAACCGCTTAGATTTGGTACAGAGATTCGAGTCTTTAGTCACGGATAACAGGTGTAAACAGAAAGCAGGTGTCGAGAACGAGTTTGTATTCTCAAATACTGGTGCGTTAGTATCAGTCATGTTTAATCTAAGGCACTCCAACAAATTATACGTAATTTCGTAAACGTAACGTACCAAAAATCTCGATATTTTATATTTATTAAATCAAACTGTATNGTACTGTATCTTGTAAATGGTTTTTGTATTGTAGTATGATAAGAGAAATGCCAAAATTTTACACAATTATTAAAATACTTCCTGAATATTCGTTCATAACCTTTCTTTAAGCGTAATGACCTTATAAAAATTGCGTGACGGACTGAACATTTCGATGAATGTGCCTTGTATTTTCTGCTATAATTATGAAAAGAGAAGTTCTGCAAAGAGGTGTAAATGATTCGAATGACTAGTTATTAATATTTTCAGATCATTGGTTTCATGATGTCTTCATCCAAAAAACACATCACTCACAACTAATGTATTTTTAAACAGATTTTTTTTGCTTCCGCTCTTCGAAAGGTCTATATTTAATAAATATACATTTTAATTACTTAATAATTTTTAAGAATTTTCAACGCGTGACTGAAAATTGTTCTAATTCAATTAACTGAAAAAAAATTCTCTTAGTGTTATTTCCGTGTTTGCTTCAATTATTTATAATTATGTAGTTAATTTTGGTTCGTTAGTTAGGCCTATTTATTCAATAGGTGAATATGAAAGAGTAATTTCTGAAAAATATTTATAGAAAAATAATATTTTTCAAGAAATCAGTTGAAAGATTATTGAGATTAAGAAGAATCTACTCCAAATGAAAACATTCATCTCCTTCATGGGCATTTTTTTCATTTTAATTAAGTTTAAAAATGTTATTTTTATTAAAAAAAGAAGTTTTTTTTCTAAATTTTATAATTATCTGCAGATAATAAAGAATTAAAAAATAATGTTTATAGTTTAATCCCGGAAGATTAACGGTAACTAAAGACAGCGTTGGATTTTTAGAAAGTGCACTTGTTTCGCTTCTGGGCCTCGACAGTTTCCAGGTCGATGACACTGATTTGAGAGAAGGAAAATAGAGAAAAAGTTGAAATAACCTTGACGGAAGCATTTGATAAAATTAACAATCCACATGAAAAAGTAATTTTTAATTATTGTAATTTTACTGTTGTCAATTATTTCATGAATGGCAGAAATACTCATTCATTGCTGTTTTCGATTTTAATCCTAATTTTATAATTTATTATTAAAAATAATACTTTTAGAACATAAATTTTATATTATTGGAATATTAATTTTATCATTTCGAATATATTTTAACATTTGAGATGAATGTAACCCGAGTAAATAGGAAAACTGTTTTAAAAATATCAGGAAATTTATATATGTTAAAGAACAATATGATCTTAGTTTAATATATGATATACCCTACATCGCCTGAATGATTGTTTAGGGCACAGTTGAGACAATGAAACTTATTGAAGGACATTGGGTGAAGTTCGGTCACGGAGGCTTGATGTCACGTTATATATGCTTTACTAGATGAATCGTACCCACACCCAATATAATAATAATAATGGATATTCGAGTGTGGAATTCGTCCTTTTCACCTATTAATTCGAGTCATTACATATTCAAAATTCACTTTAAACTAAGGTAAACGTACTTTTAGTCTAGCTTGGTTTTAACATGTATTATTTTATGCCTGATTTCTATATTTTAATTATTTTAGTAAATTATTGAAATATAACTATAATAGTTATTTCAGTTATTAGTCAACGATAGCTTATAAACATTTTCTTATCTGATAAAAAATTGATCATTTTAAAGACAAGTTTCTTTCGTATTAAGCAACGTGGATATTTGTTATATTGATATAGATAAATGGGTGTAAGAAATTTGCCATTTACAGTTTTTTACCAAAGACTAAATAGTTTATAACACTTGCATACTATTTGTACTACCGATAACATAATAATTTGACAAAAATGATAATTTTTTAAAACTGTTTAACCATATTTTCTTTAAAAAGTAGATACTTGCGATTATGATTTATAGTGAATTGATAATCTAATATTTTATCATAATTTGATATTTATAATAAAGAATTATATATTTTTAAAAATGTAAGTAATTTATATATATTTTTTCATACATTCAAATATTTTATTTACAAGAAATAAATGTACAATTATTGAATATAGTAAGTGTAATTCAATAAACTTAGTTGAAAATTTTTTGTATGTTCGAAACTAAAATTTTCATGAAATAACTATATGGAATGTATTGCTAATTATCCTATAAAAATTAATAGCTATTAAGAATGGTAAATTTTGGCAACCAACACGGAAAGCATTAGAAAAATTTGTTGTTTATATAAAATAATAATAATAATAAAGCTCGTAAAAATGTTTAAAAATTCAGTTTTCTTGAGTTTTTTACATTAGTATACTGTATACTTGTATGCCATATTGAAATACGTTCTTCCTATATTTCCATAAGGTTTTCTTATAGATTCATGTTAAAAGATCTTGCATTAAATAATTGAGGAAATGAATTCGACTTTCGCCTAGATTTTACGTTTCTTCTAGCTAGTTTTCTTTAAATGAACTACAGTGATTGATTACATATAATACGGCATCTTACTAAAAACTAAATGTTAATCTAATTAGTTAAAAATGCATTAGTCTTGCACTTAAAGCTAAATAGGAATAATTTGTTATTTTTCTTCTCACTAATGATAAATAAGATGGTTGGCCTAATTTATACTTTTCTGAATCTTAATAAATATAACGTGCGTTCATCATTAATTTTTATATTTATTATATTGAAATTCTTTAATGATTAATACTTTACTCGAGTCATTTACGTAGAACATTTAATTGAAAGTTATCATTAATTATACTAATAGTTATTTTCAATTGATTCAATAAATTAAGAATGCGTCATTAAGGAAAATATTCATTAGTAATACATTAGATATTTAATATCGATAAAAAAAACCAACATTTTTATTTTTTAATTACTTCGAATTCTGAATTAATTTAAGCAATCAAACTCTATACATAAATACAAAAGAAAAAGTTTTTTTTAATAAAATTATTAACATACCACAAAGAGGTGTTGTCAAAGGTATCCAGGTGCCATTTTCGGCACATAGACGACGCGATGGTCCAAGCAATTCGAACCCGGGATCACATTTGTATGTCGCTAAAATACCAGGTTCTATGACCTCACCAGAAAATATAACGGAAGAATGAGATGGTGATCCTGGATATCCGCAGGCATCAATGAGACGTGGCCCTGAAAGTTATAATTAATAGCGTTATTTTTAACTCAATGAATCGATATATGAAGATTTCGTTGTTTTATAGTCGTTTTTTCCTTATTTTTTTTATGTCATAGTTAACTGAATAAACTGTTTACATGCTCTGTGTTGCGGCAATGACCCATCTCGTATAAGTAGATCAACCTTAAAGCGTTAATGTGTAAAAATTGTATAACTTATTTTTTATACTGTGTATACTAACTATTTACATAGATAAATCTTAAGTTTATTTACTTACATAATTTCTATTCAAAGAAAAATTAACTTTTGTAAATACAGTAATAAGAATTATCATGTTATTTTAAAATATTTTATTAATATATCAGACTTAAGTCCGAAAAAAATTTTAAAATATAATACTCATTTAAAGTATTAGTGTATCAAATAAATTCAAAGTTTTTAATGCACTTTTAATATATATTCATACATTTGCGTATTCAAAACGAATTGTTAAAATATTTAAAACATTTTGGATGAAATCCAATTGTTTATTATAATATTAAACTGTAAATAATCATTATTTTATTAAAGCAGAATAATTTCGGAAGTATTTCTCTTGATGTTCATGAATTTATATTAAGCAAATTATTTGATCATTTAATAAAGATGCTGTAGAACATAAAATTACAGCTATATAATTTATAGGTTTATTCAAAGAATTTTTTCAAGCAAACTACTGCTACTACACAAGTCTTAACAATACCTCTTATTTTAATTATAATTATTTGAAAGAT
This sequence comes from Centruroides sculpturatus, assembly GCF_000671375.1. Taxonomy (NCBI): domain Eukaryota; kingdom Metazoa; phylum Arthropoda; class Arachnida; order Scorpiones; family Buthidae; genus Centruroides; species Centruroides sculpturatus. The sequence continues at coordinate 134,682 of NW_019385385.1, forward strand.
ATAAAAGTAATGATTAAAATGAATAAATTGACATAATACTCACGTGAAATCAATAGTAACGAACTAATTATCTGAAACGCGAGACCTATCAAGGTCATTATCAGAACCCTTAGATCTTCCTTCAAGACATTCAGTTTATATTCCAAGAGCTAAGCACGTTGTTTGTCATTTGTAAGAAAGGTCAGGTAAATTTTTTTTTATATTCTTCTTGGTATCAAGTTTTATACCTCTTCACTTCCTTACTTCTACTACGTCATAAATTTATTCAACCAATAAAATTACTTTTGCCCTAACTTATTATCCAATAGCCTCAGGGTAAATTGTTTTGATATAATACTGCCATCTGCTGAAGAGGTCTGAAAATATAAAGTTTGTACAAAAGTAATTCATTTAAAAAATTGTCTAGCATAAAAAACTGTGTTTAACTATTTATTACACTTTTCTTTTCTTAGCAACTTTAAAATTTGTTTCAAAGAAACCCATAAAAATATTTAAAAATAATGAATTTCAAGGCGAGAAGTACTGTACCTCGTTTTTTATAAAAATTATTCTTTGTAGACGATTCAAAAATTTTCGTGACGTGACGTCAGACCATCGACGTTTATGACGTCAGAAGAGGGTTTAGGAAGGTCGAGTCGAGATTAAACAAGTTATTAAGTTAAGAAAAGATTGAAGATTGGGTGGAGTGGTGTAAAGTTATCAATCTGTATAATTATCATATCAATATAAAAGGTAGTATCGTTTATAGCATGAACTGGTTTTAAAAGTGTTTTTAATCAAACGGACTCTCACACAAGTGTCTTTTATATGACAAATGCTAACAATTGTAAATGGTTTTCAAACGTAAAATGTAATTTATATACAGATATCTCAAGAACGTTTTTAATTTAAGATAACATACTTGACAGACAGTTTGAATAGTTTTGACTACACAGAGGTTGACAAAAGTTTTGACAGATTGTTGAAGATATTTTGTGTGTTAAAATATTATCTAAAAACTATTTTGTTCTTTTAGTACATCTTGAAAATTTCAAAAATATAAAGCATTTTTATTGTTGAGTAGTGTAATTTTTATAATTAAAGTGAATGAACTTTTAACAAAAAATGAACATTAAACATTGGATTCAGTTATTTTGATTCAAGATAATTTTTATTTGAAATGTCTTCAATTGAAAATATTTCAATTATATTCGTTATATTTTAATTAACAACAAATTAAATTAATAAATGAAATAATTTAATTTAATTAATTCTAAGTTTTTAATGTATTTTAGAACATTATATTTGAAATTTAACAATTGAATTTATAAAAAAAACAAAAAAGTTTTTTCTAACAAATTAATTCACTAAAGCAGAAAATATTTTTCCTCAATTTTTATATTTTATTACAGAATTATTCAATTTTATAATAAATAAGCTTATTTAAAAACAATTCAGTTTTATAAATTTGATAATATAAATTAATAATTATAAAATTTAAAATTGCATTCAACACAATAGGACATAGTTGTTTAGCTTTGTGTGAGAAAGGGATAAACTTTTATTCTTCTATTGTTTCTTTGTACAGTGTGCAGAACTCTACCCGACATACACATATAATAATTTTCGCACTGTGAGAACTTATCCGTATTCTAATAATAGAACATTTTATAATTTTGCTTAACATAATAAAGTTCTTCGAAGTTATTTTATGTACAGACAGGTGTATATATTTTTAATAATTATTTTTCTTTACATAATTATTTGGGTGTGGATGCTTTTTTTCTGGTTCAGAATTCTAACAATAACGAAATAATGCCACATAAATATCCCGTCCTTGTTTCATTGTAGAAAAAAAAAGAACATTCTTTTCATAAAAACATAACAAAATTATTATCGTCATAATATTTAATTATAAAATAATTATATTTATGATTAAATGGCATATAAAAAGCTTCATCTTTTAAGTTTTGCTTGTTTTATTGTTAGATTTGGCCATTAAAATATTTTTCATTATTAATTAAAATAATAAAAGAAAAATTTATTTTATTTAAAACTCACTAACTGGATTATAAGCTCAAATATTTGTAGAAAGGTAACAAGATTATAACTTAATAATAATAATATAAAATGAAATTAAACACAGTAAATTAATTCCATTATATAATTAAACTTTTATAATAGAATTTAAAGAGAAATAAACAAAGTTGGAAGTAATTTGTTTATCAAATAATAATGAATGAATACTTTGAGTCAAAATGATATATCAAAATTGACAAACATATTCTATACTTAATGATAGCATAACTAGGCTACATCAATATTGGGGAAAAGGGTACACAACTGCATTAAATACTATGGATGTAATTTATGGATAAAGGGTAGACTCTTGGATATTGTATATACAGTATCTAAGTGAGTTGTCAAATACAAATCTTTTTCCTGCACTTAGTTCATTTTTCTTAATTTATTTAAAATGAGTAATACTAGTATGTATAGTATATACTGTATATATATATAGTCTATATATACATACACAAATCCTTTAAAATTTTATTTTAAGTATAGAGTATATTTATCAATTTTGATATATAATTTATAAATTTTGACTTTTTAGTATAATTACTTTAAGTTATACATATCTACGTATATTCAGAAATCATTTTAAAACTTACATCCACTTTAAATGTTGGTTGTATTTACAAATAAATCAGCAACGAGTTGCTCAACTTTCCAGGCAACATTTAAAATTTTAGTGGCGCCATCTGTTATCATATTTTATTTGAAAACATTTTTGCATTTTTAACTATTATAAAATGATAAAAAGTTTAATTTTGTGGGTAGGATGAGTTTTATAATATATATATATATTATATATGCCTGTATACACAAAGGANTCCTCGACTTTTAACCACCAAACTTTAATAGCATCAGTCTCTCTATAAACAAACCTCCGTGCAAAATTTCAGAAATTTTTGTTAAAAGATACAGGAGTTATTAGGCTTCAAAGAGAGTGAACAAAATCGTGCCCCACATACATACACTAACACGCACATACACGCACTAACATCCATACATACAGAAATTATCTCCGAATTTTTTTGCATTTCTCGACATTTCAAAGTGTCCTAAGTCCAAAAATGTAAAAATCTGGAGGGTCATTTTTTGCCGGATTGCCATACTTTCCCTCTGTTATAACAGTTGGGAAAGTAAAAGACCTACGAGGTATCATCAAACGTACAGTACAGTCTGATCGCAAGGAAGATAGTAAAATTTATTAATTTGAGAAGTTAACAAAACTTAATTTACAAAATTAAAATTTACAAGTTCAGAGGAAACACTAAATTAGAGTAAAATTGTCTTCACAGTTCGTTCCCTCTGGATTGCGTAATGTAGCCTTCCTGAGACTACATTATGCAATCCTGAGATATGAAAAGGAATGAATTGTAAAGACACTTTTACTGTAATTTAGTGTTTCTTCTGAACTTGTAAATTTTAATTATTGTCGTCCTAAAGTTTAATAATTATTACAAAATAAATTTAAAAGTATAAAAACTGATTAAGTCATTATACTCTTGTATACACAAAATAAAGATTTTTCAAACATTGATCAAGAATTAANGTAGAGAAAAGTTACTGGTTGCAACAAGGTTGACCATTTTTAAATGTAAATGTGTTGTTTTCTCTTATAAATATATTATTATCAAATTGATAATTCTTGTATTTTGTTTAAAATAATATTAACATAAAACATCGTAAATTCGGTCATATAAAGTAGCATTATTTACAATAGGATCTAATTAAAAACAAAACATGATTTTATGATTAATACCCCATAAAAAAGTTTTGTAATTTTAGTAACCTGAATATATTTTACACGTGTGTAATTACATGCTTAACATGCTTTTTAAAAAGATTTGAAAATTAAAATTTAAAATGTCTAATGAACCTAATTTATTAATAATATACACGAACTTCTAAAAAAATTACGTAACATGCATCAATAATCTAAGCATACACTCATTTTCAAAGAAATGACTGAAGGCTATTCACTAGTTCTTGTTATTAACTATTGCTTGGTAATTACTGTAGGTATATCACATTCGAAAATATATTTTATGAACTAAAATTTTCAATATGATTTTATTCATGTCGAAAAATCCCAAAATTTTTTGAGAAGTCCATCCGGATATGTCTGGCCCATTCCATACCACTTGGCTGCATGATGAAGTTGGCAATGGACAACCTTCCATTACTAATCCGGCATAACAAGTTATTCTCATATTAGTGTTAATACTTTTTAAGCTTCTTATATAATACTGTACTCAGTATTAACACCTATATTTTTCATTATAATTTACTTTATGCTACTGTTTTAATTTACATTTAAGTTACTGTTATAGTAAATCATTATATATATAATTTTTCAGTAAATCTATTATGTTTTTCTTATACAATAAAACATCATATTGTAAAATGAAAATGATTTCTAAGTATCAACTGTTGATAGAGGTGTATCTATATATATAACCCATTCAACAGGTGTCCGTCCTTCCTTCCGTCCGTCCGTCCCGTAACCGTTTGATAACCGACACTAGAGGCGCCCCTATCGTGTGTCATATTTCAAACATTCAAATTAAATTAACAATTTTAATTATTATTTAAATCAACAATATAAATTATTATTATTCATTTGGCCAATAAATTATTATTTGGTCAATATAACAATATAAATAATTCAGTATATTTGTAATAGGAATTTATTATTGTCACGGAATGCCTGTAATGTTCACTAGGGGGCGAATAACGAAAAACCGGATAGATTTGAACCGCTACGATAAAACGATAAGTGAAATAGTTAAGCTAATATTTTAATATAATAATAGAAACCTTTCATGGCACGACCAAAGAAATACGCCACTGTGGGGGAACGTAAAGCTGCCACTGCTGCGAGACAAAGGGAGAGACGTGCGCAGGAAACATTACAGAGAATAGCACAATCAACACGTGGAGGCTTGCAGAATGAAACTCATGAGCTCAGATCTGCAATGTTGCACAGGCAGGCAGAAGCAAAACGACACAGAAGACAAAATGTCACAACAAGGCAAATTGATTCCAAATAATTATACTTTTTTTTACCAACAATGTTGTGTATACAGAAGTTTTATGATGGGATAAATGATGGAATACAGAACACAGCTAAAGAATATCTTCAGTCTGTAATACAGAAATACTATTTGCTGTGTATTGATCTGTTAACATTACTTTTTAACATGAACATTTGTATATATTTATACTTGATTTTTTAATCATATTAATTCTATTTATTTGAACAATTTTGAGTAAAGAATAGATTCACTTTCTCATGTACAAATACTGTTGGCTGTTTGTGTATTGATATTTTAAGTTTAGTTTCTAAGATGAAGAATTGTATACATTTATATATATTAACTGCATCAAACTTTTAAACATTAAGCGCACACAACTTTCATATATTAAGTGCATTAAACATGCCTCAGGAATTTGTAATGCTGCTGGAACGCCTACTAGGGGGCGTCCCGGGCTACTAGTAGGCTATAACCTCAATGCAACGATGGATTTAGCCAATAGCCTATTCTTATATCTTTTCTATACAACATTATTCTTTAGTAAAGTTTTGTACCCAAAATTTTTAAAACTAAGCTTTAAAATTGTTCAAGTAATAACTTTCTTTTTTGTTCCGAGAATTTGTGACAACCATTCTTGAACTGTTGATAAGTCCAATTTGTTTAATGAGTGTCGGTTCCTGAACTTCTAAATTTTTAATGATTTCACTAAGAAAATCCAGCAACGAATTACTTAACTTTCCCGGCAACATTTAAAATTGCATGTGTCGCGCTCTGTTTTGCTATTTTTTTTTTTTAAATTTTTTATTTTTAATTATTATAAAATGGCAAAAAACTTAATTTTGAGGGTAGGGATGGATTTTAAAAAATTGTAAATGCTAATAACAAGTAAAATAATCATTACCGACTCTACTTGAGATATGACACACAACTCCTTTATCTTCCAACCCCGTAGACCTTGACGGCCAGATAGCCGAGCGGTCGAGGTGGCGGCCTATCGCTCTGGGAGACCCGGGATCGAAAAATCTTCAGGAATTTTTCGGGGTGATCCGTCCGCACATGTCAGGGCCCCGTTCTTCACCACCCAGCAGCCCATTGTGGGCCTGACCGAACTCATAATGGGCTTGCTTAAAAGAGACCTTCTTAGCGCCCACAGGGCGGAAAGCGTTTTAAAAAACCCGTAGACCCTTAATCACCAAAATTTAATTGCATGAATCGTCCCCTAATATACAAACTCCCTGCAAAATTTTTCAGAAATTTTTGACAAAAGCACTGGAATTATTAAGCTTAAAGAGGATGAACGAAATCTTGCCCACCACACAAAACTCCAATTTTTTGCATTTATAGACGTTTCAAGGTCCCCTGAGTCCAAAAATGTAAAATTCTTGGAGGGTTAATTTTTTAGCCGATCCCCTACTTTCTTTCTGTTATATACAGTAAGTTACTGTAAAAGTCCAGTAAATCCGGGCATTTACCGGTATTGACTTGTTAAAGTCTGGAATCTTTGATAAAATGTTTACATTTCGAACTTTTATCAAAAGATACTCTTACTGGTAAATGTCCGAATTTATCGTCAACTCGAGTGAAAAATGTATTCATGTGTATCTGTTGTTTTGTAATATACTTAAAAATATAAATATAAAACTAAAAAACTTTTTTATTTTGTTTATTACAATATATTTTAGGTTTTTTTTACTTATATGGCTGTTGGGTTTCGCCTTCCGGTTAACAAATCTAGTGGCCATTGGCGAAAAATACTCCGATGTGTCGAGCTTTGGTTATAATAAACACTAGGTCATAGTAAAATAGGAAAAAAATTTATAATTTCAAACAAATTTATACGAACGATAATTGTTGTAGTGGTAGAGAAAAGTTACTGGTTGCAACAAGGTTGACCATTATGGCATTTAGAACTGCGCAACAAAAAAGATGATTTAGGCTGTGTACACACTAGGCGTTTTTAAACGAGCGTTTAGCGGAGCGTGCGCACTGGCTCGGTTTGGAAATGGATGTGGAAGTGATTGCTTGTGTGTGGCTCCTCTATCGTCGCTATAAAAGACGACGGCAGAGGCAAAGAGAATTTTGGGTGCACCCAATATTACGAGATAGACTGACGCATGAAATGTTTGCGACGTTGTATCCAAAACTAAGACAAAATAAATTCAAGTTTTTTAATTCTTTTAAAATATCTATAAAATCCTTTGACGATGGTTGGTCNAAAATGGCGGCGTAAATCTAGAAGCGCCCGTAAAGCGCCGGGAAATCGCGCGATCGCATGTACGGTAACATGGCAGCACATATATCTCAAAGCGCTCGGCTAACGCCCGCAAAACGCGCGTTTTAACAAAAATCTATAAACGCGCGCTTAGCCAAAAGCGCGCATTTGAGTCTGTACGGCTACATAGGTTCTCTACATAGGTTCTCTACATAGGTACTCTTGGTTCTTTTAAACGCGCGTTGAAAAACGCCTAGTGTGTACAGGCTCTTACACAACCATTTTTTTTTTTTTTTGTTGAACACATTTTTAAACACTTGTTCTTTTTGAACCCTTTGCCTCCAACAAAAGCTGGTTTGCGAAAACTTCCCGTACACTAACTTGTTTTCCTAATTCTTCGATGCTGATAAAATTTTCTTTACACGATGTAAAGTGGTTCCTATAAAAAAAAAGTCTATTTATCGTAACTTGGCACCTATTATAAACAAAGATTTTGTCGTATTAATCCGCCGGAGATTTTCATTGGTCAAATCACAATAGGAAATGGGTAGACACGTGTTGACCAGTTAAGCCCTTTTCTCGTGTTAATTAAAGTAGGTCAGAGTGGTCACAACGATTTAAAAATTACCGAGATAATACTTAGAAAAGTTATTATAGCCTACTTTAACATTTTTACGTAGCTGTTTAAATTATTTCCATCGTTTAAATATAGTTTTTCAAAAATTATTATTAAATATATATTACAGGTAACCCCGTATAACACGGGAGTTACGTTCCAAAAACTTGCCGTGTTATGCGAATCCGTGTTATACGGGAGTTACCTGTATTAAGATTTACACAAAACATATTTATAATTATGTAATTGAACATACTTCAGAATTTTTATCTACACAACTACTGTATTTTATTAAATACTGTAGATATAAAACAAAACAAAAAAAAAAATTCTCCGGCAATCCTTAAAAATCATACGCAAATCTCTGAAGGAAAACGTTACTGTAATGTATGAATTAATCTTTGTGATATTTATATAATTAAAAATTTTTTAAAATAATTATAGTGTAAACTTACCTTATTAATCATCTGTACCATAAGATAGTTGCAGAAAGTATGTAATCATTTATATCGCTTTCGTCACTACTTGTGTTCGACTGAATAATCATTTTTTCTACAACAGTTTCCGAAATCTCATTAAGTTTTGGCATTCATTGTTCTTTTTCTATATGTTCGATACATTTTCGATACATTTTGAAATAATGATAGTTATTGGAATGAATGGAAAACGAAACCAAAACATCATAGTGTGCATGACCGAAAACGTTTATTTTTAGTGATTCAGAGTGTGTAAATATTCATTAAAATAGCAATTTAACAAATATGAAATAATTACATTTATAATCATTGCTAAGTGACTAGAATTTCATTAATGATTTTATAAATAACGAAGAACTATTTTCTGCGGACGAATGAGAATGCAACGCGGTTTCTAATTGATGGACTTGGGTTTAAACCAATAAACAAAGGAAGGTGTGTCTTAGTTTGTTTACAATAGGTGCCAAGTTACGATAAATAGACTTGTATGATGACTTCAGTTTTCCGACCTTAGTGCTAAGCTGATAAAATTCATCATTTTCAATATTTATGACAACAGTTATTATTGATTTTCGATCGATCTTTGCTCGGTATAAGATACATCCAATACTTTGATTTTTATATCCTGTCCAAATGACGGTTTTTGAATTTTGTTACAAGAGGCTGTTTTTATTTTCTTCTCTTGTATTTCGACGCCTTTTTTTGGCAGTCTTTCGAAACAGCATCATTTTTTAGACCTGTTAGAAGATGTCGGAGTCACGCCAAAGCTCTCAAAAGATAAAGGTGGGTGGGCTTCTCAGTTTCAACTAGTGTAAAATGCTGCCTCCTTGCTGCTTTGTCTGCTCCAACTGTATTTTCTTGCTGAACTCCTGCGGCTTTATTCTCTGCTAAAATTTTACTTTCTATCTGCGTTCCTCAATTTTTCAGAGTTTAACTTTTTTCCATATGTTCAGTTTCTACGTTGTTCAGTTTCACCACAGGACATTACTACAACGTTGTTCAGGAATTCACAAAAAGAACTTCACCTATAGATAAAGAACATGATAACCAGAGCATTTTTAGTGATAGAAGTAATATTGCAATCATGAGCAAACATGCTTTTATTGTCAGAAAGTTACAGCGAATAAAATCTTATGTATAATTCACATTACATATTCTGCCCAATTTTTGAGGTTACATTCTTTATTATTCATTTCTTAGGTTACATTCTTTGTGGGCTTTTTGTTGTTTTTCAAATAAAATTTATGTTCCTGTAATTCATTTTTATTTATGTGCAATGTGTATGAAATGAAATTTGATAACATGCAAAAAAAATTCTAAGAAGATATTTTATATAGTTTATTTCATTACTTTCGTTGATTTCTTAGGTCCGTAACCAATATTCCATATATACAATGTATTTTTTACACGATTTTTTTACACGTAATTTCCGGGAACCAATCTATCGTGTAAAAACAGAATTGGGTGTGTATATATATATATATATATTGATATTTAAGTGTAAATAAAAGATATATATACATACTGTATATCTTTTCTTTACACTTTAAATTTCTCCGTAGTCTATCTATGGAGATTTCAGCGTAAATATTACTAGAGACGGTGAGATAGCAGTCCGCCATGAATCGAGGTCAAAATACAAGATGTCCGTTCAGTGAGGTCATCGCTTAGACACTGCAGTGCAACTTTAATAATAGATCTCGTAAACTGGTATTTTGCGTTCAATGATAATGTTGCAATTATAAACAAAATTTTGAATAATTTATTTATTTAAGCAGTTTCAGAGGTCGTTTTTATCATTGTACGTTTTCGTTATGAGTCTATTAGAATAGTGAGTAAAAGTGTATTTTGCATATTCAATATGAGTCTATGCTATTTTGCTTTTTAAAAAAATTTGTCCATCTGTACGTTTTAAGATCATATTGGATTCTTGGGCAAATTCGTGGCGATGCAACACAAAGGAATGAAGAATGGCATCAATATTCTTTACTCTAAGGAAGATATTTGTAGACTCTGTACTAAGACTAGTGAAATTAGTGTTATCAGTTGTAAGCTTCTGCAGGAAGCTTAGGTCTACAACTGATACAAAGATTTACGGACTTCTTACAGAAAAGTTCAACAAAATGAATCTAAACGATCAAAATTAGAAACAAAGTAGCAAAAAGTAGCATAAGATTTATTCCGAAGGGTTCTAGACTCAAATCCGGTAAAAATATGTTATCAGGAGTCTCTGAGCAGAAAAAAAATAACAATTGCTATCAAAACCAATTTCTAGTTATTCGTTTATAATAACACAAATTTCGATTTTAATCTAATATTAAAAACTAATGATGCAATTCGAATATTCGGTTACTATTCGGTATTCGGCTTATTCGGCCTATGTTCGCTATTCGGCCGAATAGCGAATACCTAAAAAAGGAGTAAGAAATAACAAAAACACAGTAAATTAATCATTTTGGTAACTTTTATTAATGCTGAACATACATTTCAAGTTCGAGAAAGCGCAATTTTTTGCTTATTTATGTAAAAGATCAAAGGAAAAGTAATATAACTAAGTTATTTTTTTAAGAGATCAAAAAAAGGTAACTAATCAAATGAAAACTACCCACTTATTATGTAGTTTAGTCATCTATATACTCGTATAGGCTATAAAAGAACAAATCCTGATAGGATAATTAACGCAGAGCCAAAACTACTGGTGCTAGAAACTTAAAAATTTGAGGGTGTATTCCTTTTGTAAAATTTATGCGTGTTAAGAAAAGATTTTACGAAATTCAACTCTAAAGGAGTGAAAAGGATAAAAAATTTGTATGAAAATTTTTACTGCGTAGGCACATTAGATCGAAACTTAGGTCATAAAATGGGGAAAAAAATAATTAATGATCTGTAAAGCGTTTTTATGAAATCATCCCTTATTATAAACTTGAAAATTAAATTAACTTTTTTGTTTCATTGTAAAAAGTTATTCATCATAACTGAAGTTCCAGACAGCTTGGTAGCCTAAACGGCCCCAGACTTTCGCCCGTGCACGCTGAGTGAGTTTCATTACAAGCGTTTGGCTTTCCGAAATCTATGAGAACAATTATTTGGCATTGGCGCCAATAAGCTGCCTCGACTTGTTTGATTATGTTATCAACTCAATTTCATATTTATTTTCACATTTTCACTTTGTGATCCTTCTCTGTTCTTTTTCCGTTATTTACACGTGTAGGTCATTTCATTGTTATCACATTTGATATCATCATTTATCACATACTGCCATGACGCTCATGTCTGTCCGCTACAACTATCAAGAATTAACGCGACTGGCGAAGCGTAGTGACAGCGGGCCAATAGAGAACAGAGTGCGCGATCTTTGCCATAACGCGGTTTGCGCGCCAATTTTAGTACATGCGTTAATCAAGCCTAATAGTTTAGCTGAATATTCGGTATTCGGCCTGAGGCCGAATATACTATTCGTTGCATCACTATTAATTAAAAACATTTAAGATAACTGGATGTTGGCGAGATTAAATGGATTAAAAGTGGCTTGTGTATTTGGAGAATTTGACAATGCTTTGATTAACAAATAAAAGTCCTTTTTCGTTTTAATGTGTGATTTAGAGGCTTCACTAGTCTCTCATTTCTATTCAATTAACAGCTTATTAGCGATAACCATAAATTTTGTGGTATTTTCTGGTTATAGTTACATATTGTGAATATTTTATTCGTAATTTCTATTAGTTAAAAATGAAAATAAGTTAAATTTTTAGATTACTTATAAATGAACGATTGTTTTCCATACGCATCGTCAGCCTTTTCGCTTGATCCGAAGAGTAAAATAGCACGTTTATTATTTCTTTATGGTACTGTCAACGTTGTTGAACTCGTTATAAATTAAATAAAATAATAGTAATGAGTGTGGTTTAAAATATAGTTTGGTTTTGTTATGGCAACGCAACAAAATTCAGCGGTCTGCCTAGGGAGATCTTTCTAAGGAAAACTAGCCCCTATTTAGGCGTTACAGACGCAGACTCCACGTGGCCAGCCCATCTGAGCGAGGCGCGAACCCACGACCGAACTCCCAGTGTTCAGGGAACGAAGACCGCTTGGCCACTTATGGGCCTAAATCAGAGTTAAAAAACATTTATTTGTGAAATGGTGTTGAATTACAAACTTTACATCTTATATTAAAAAATTAAGAAACAAATAAATATTATTAATAAAAAGAATTCAATTTTGTGGGCCCTTGGCACTTAGGGCCCACAGCTTAAGCTCTATTAGTTCCTATGTAAATCCGTCCCAGGATACATGATAAAATCCGGAAAACTCTACCTGGTCAACCCGTTGGTCGGGGACAAACCTCAAGGACTATATACTAGTTTAAAGTCCTTGGACAAACCTGCTACCAGTGTGCAGTAATTTTATCCACTCGGGCACTGGTGACCCGTTTCTTTTTATTTTTTATACTATAAATTATTATTTTACATATAAATTGACTAATTATTGAATATAAAATAGAACGATATTTGAAAATCGTCCTAAACGAATTTTCAATATTCGAATGTTCCAAAAATAGAAAAAATAAGTTAATGTAAGAGTAGACCTGAATTTGATCTATAAAGCAGTTCGAAAACATTTGTCCAATTATTAAATTTGTGCTGAAAAGTGGAAAGGTTGTTTGCATGATATTGTTTGATTATTTTTCTAATTTGAATTTCTTTTTTTTTATATGAGTATTTTTTAGACTTTTTACTAATCATATACTGTATGCAGTATAACAAATTAAGATTTTTTTTAACGAGTTAACGGGATGCCAGTTGTAACTTTAATTTGATGCGACAAAACCATCGTCCGCGAGGCCGGATGGCCCTAAGCGTCAAGGTGGCAGCCCACCTTGACAGGTCAAATAATCCCCAGGAATTTTTCGGGGAGGTGGTCTGTTCGGATACGTCGGGCCCCGTCCCTCACCACCCGGTCGCTCCATTGTGGGCCTGGCCGAATCCATAATGAGCCTACTATAAGAGGTCCTCTTAGTGCTCACAGGTCGGAAAGAGTATTAAAAAAAAAACATCGTCCGCGTCGCTCTGCGACTGTACCAGCTTCGAGTAGTCCATTTTGACTGTTTATGGAGTACAGTACTTGATGTTAAAACGTTTTAGGGGATGTGGGGACTAGCCAAGTTTTTAAGTTTAGAAATTCAAAGTGGGCACCTTTGTAGCTTGACAGATGTCAAAAAGAAACAATTTTCCAAGTGTTTTCCAGAATCTGAGACGTTGTTACAGAAACTTCTGTAAATCGTTCAAATCCGGAATTTTTCTATGATACATACAGTTTTTAATAAAGTTTCATAAAAAAATTCCAATGGTGTTACGTCTGTAGATCTAATTAGCCAGGCAGTTGGGCCTCCTCCGTCAATCTAACGTTCAGGAAAGTCTCTATCATCAAACTTCCATCGAAATGAAAGTGTGATGGAGCGTCATCTTGCCGAAATGTAAAAGTTAATGAAATTTTTGAAATAGTAAAGATCTGCAACATGTTAAGGTAAGTATGTCCTATCACTATGAGGTCTATTTAAAAAATGGCCAGATGATACCATTTTTGCGCATTCTTAACCGCTACATTGACTTTTAGTGGTTTTCTTTCATTTTCGATCAAAGATAAATAGATTTTGTTAGCTAGAATTCTCAGTATTCCAAATAAAAGTCAATTGTGTCTGTTAATTTTCCCACATAAATAAAAGATTAATTCATCATTTACGAACAACAGCTTAAGATAATTGGGATTGTCCGATCATCTCGGCAACAAAATCAGCACAGATTTCCTATCGGCCGCGATTAGTTTGCAAAAATACAATTAGTGGTCCTTTTTCCTTTTTAACTTTTTTCGCCCTGTGGAGGTACTAAGAAGGCCTCTTTTAGCAAGCCCATTATAAATTCGGCCATGCTCACAATGGGGCAACCGGGTGATGAGAGACGGGGCCCGGCGTATCCGGAGGTACCACCCTCGAAAAATTCCTGGGCATTATTTGACCCGTCCGGATTCCATCCCGTCTCCCAGAGCGGTAGGTTCCCACCTTGACCTCCCAGCCATGGTCAGAGTCGGTAGATTAACTGGTCTTTCGACTAATAGTTCAAACTTAGCTAGAGACAATATTTGCCGCTAGTCGGCGCCACTGTTAGCAGGAGATCGTTGTTCTTGCTAGGTATATACTGAAGTCAGTGANTTTCATTTAATATCATTTTCGAAATATAATAATCTCGACCTCGGAACAAAACTGCCGATAGGTGACATTTTCGGTACGAACTCAAAATTGTTTTTCTTGTGTTAATAAACATAGCGATTGGAATATGTTTTCGACATCACCTTTAACTAATTCAATGTTAAGAAATTGCAACTAAAAACAATCAGCTGGATAGAAAAATGAAACGGTGGAAACAATATTTTCATCGCGATTATATCTTTATTACGTGCTTTGTTAATAAAAACAATAATGATTTTTAATGGTAAGATCCTAAGATTCACATGTTTTGCTACAATATAAAATTGTCATATAAATTAAACACGTGTTTAATCACGTGTAAATATGTTAGTTTCAGAATATGTTCATGTATATATTGATAACTAGGGCATTGCTTTTATCTCAATCAAACAGATGAAATCAAACAATCTCAAGTTTTAAGTAAATTAAACATTATTGATTTAAATGTAAATAATATCAAATAGCTTTATTTTGATTTTTTAAAATTGTTGCATATGTTTTTAATTGTCCTTCAACAAGATCACTACTGACATACAGTGTAATTCATTAAATCTTTAAATAGAGCAGCAAGAATGGGTTTGCATTTGGTTTGCCTATTAACCAAATGCAAACCCATTCTTGCTTAATTGATTAATTGAGAGAATGAAATGCAACTTATATACAATAATAAATTATAAGTTAATTAAAACATATTTAGATATATCCATTTTGTAATAAATAACATTTGTAATTAAGTATAAGTGGATAAGCATATTTAAAAACTTTAATAATTTATTGTTGAGATATATTTATAAATTTAGAAGTTCCATATTTGAACATTCTTTGTTTTTGCATTTTGCATGCTTTGATATTTGCAGCTATTTTCTGCACTTGTAAAGCTTAAATTCATTTATTTGCAGGACTAACAAAAGTAATGAAACAATGGCTAAACAGATAATTATTTGATTTTTAATGTTTTTATCTTAAACTTATTCTGCTGCTAATTTTGTTGCTAATCATTTGATTGCATTAGTAAATAATATCTTGGTAGTTTCTTGAATTATTTTAGATAGGAATCTATGCAGCGAGTAAGGTTGTTTTATATTATTGATAGTATGCATTGAAATGTCAGCATTATGCTTTATGAAAAGTTTTTTTTATCCTAATAAATCAACAATGTCATCTAAATAAAAAGA
Organism: Centruroides sculpturatus; assembly: GCF_000671375.1. Lineage (NCBI taxonomy): Eukaryota > Metazoa > Arthropoda > Arachnida > Scorpiones > Buthidae > Centruroides > Centruroides sculpturatus. Next base: position 150,489 of record NW_019385385.1, read on the forward strand.
ACTCTAGTGAAAAAGTATTAGAAAGGCCAAGGAAAGTGAAGATCATTTATAAAAAAGTGCTAGATCATTTAGTTCATAGGGAGGGAAATTCAGTAGATATTGTTTATTCTTTCATTATCAATGAATCTATTGTGAGATACATACGAACAGAGAGAAAAAGTTTTAAAATACAGTAGCAAATTATTTTTAAGTGAAAATGTGTTTTTATTTTATAATCATACATTTTTTTTCCCTTAATTCTTTAGCCTTATTTTGATTTCTTTTTTCCTAACTTTATTCAATGTATTTCTCATTTCTATATTTGTAGTTTCTATATTCACATCAGTTTTAGAGAACATAGTGTTTGTAAATATGGAACTTATGTTATAAATTCAAGTGATTATGAAGTTAATGTATGATTTAAATATACAATACATAAACAATATATTAATTTCATTATCATTTTTATTTATCTAAAGTAAATAATTGTAATAAAGATTACTATAATAAAGTGAAATAATTTCTCAGTATATCATGTTGAAAAATTCTAATGATAAAATTTAAATAATGAATACAAAATAAACTATTCAGAGAACTAACCCAGCTGTTATCTCAGTTATTAGTAATAACTTATTACTGTTTATTTGAAATTCAAATTATGATTATCTATAGCATGTTCTATTTTGAAAATTAATAATATATTTGAAAAAAAAAAAACAGATTTTTTAAGTTTTTTAGTTATTTGATGTTGCTGAAACTTAAAAAAATTTCATGCAGGTGAATTAGTTTTTTGTAGTGAGAAAATTGTTCTCCATTATATGTTTGTTATAAAAATGCCACATAAAGATAAATTTAAGAATTGTAATATATACAGAAGTTAAGTGGAAAAATGGTATAAATAATAAAAATACTGCAAACATGTATTTTTGCCATAATTTCTTTATTTGCCATTTTTCATTTATATTATTAAATACTTAAATAACTGGTATTTTTTCTTAGAAAATCAAAAATTAGTTTACTTTATAATCATAATCATACTTATAAAAATGATGTAATTAGTTAATCTTATTTTTCCTTACAATAAGTATAGAAGCTTTACTTATTTTATATGATTTATCTTTTTAATAAAATTTTGTAGATTATTAAAAATTATTCTGCATTTTTACTATAATGTAAAAATTTTCTTATACAATTTCATTTATCAGTTTTAATTTCTTTTCTTTATATAGTGGTGAATTTGATGCAATATGTAAACTAAATGGAGTATTCTACAATTGAAAGTATGGAACTGTCAAGGTCACAACTTGAAACATATTCTGAAAAACCCTCTTTACCCCAGTATTCGACTGGTAGTTTAGCTCTTGGTCAGGAGTACAGCCATCTTCATAGTATTCTTGCAGATGGTGGAAATCAGTTTGGTGTATCATCACTTACATTTGATTTACAAGAAGATCTTCTTTGGATGGGAAATCAAGGAGTAATTATATTTTTGTTTTTTTATTTGTATAAAATTTATTTTATTTTAATTTGTTCAATGTTAATTTTTTTTCATTGTGTTAGAAATGCATTATTTAAAAATTTCTCTGTAGTTAGTCTTTAATATTTTAGAAAATAGCTATGAGCTATGCTAAATCATATTATTGAATACTAATACTAATGCTAACTATACTAATGCATATTAAACTATACTATTACACATAAATGCATGCATATGTATACTTAAACATAAATATATATATATTTATACTGTACTAATTTAATGAAGCTAGTGGTGCAGAATATATCTAATTTCACAAACAAGGTTTAGGGGAAATTAAAGCAGACTCAAGGAAATTTTCAGTAGAAAATTAATATTATGGCAATAGCTGCTAAAATGTTGTTGTAAAATGGAGCAGAGTCTTGGCTAAGTCTGTACACAATAATTGGGAATATCAAATGCAGGAAAGCATGTGTTTTAAAAGTGAATTGAAAGTTGCTTGCTTTGTTTTTAATCAGTTCAGTCACTTGTTACATTGCTGTCTACTTACATAGTTATGTACTTGCAGTAAGGAAAGTCAGTCTCCTTATTGAGCAGCAGTTTTGATTTTTACAAGAAACCAAAATAGTGTGTCTTGATTAAATAGCTAAATAGAAGTTATCATCATTTTGTAAATATTATTTTCCTTTATTTATCATCATTTTATATTTCATAAAGAAACCAAAATAGTGTGTCTTGATTAAATAGCTAAATAGTATTTATCATCATTTTGTAAATATTGGTAAAATATATATAAATATAAATATGATTAAGTCTTACCAGGTACGAGTTATACGTTATGAACTATGATTTACAAGTTATTTCCAACTTAAAAAAGGAAATGTCTTGGAACAACATATTAATAGTTTATCAATGTTAATATTTTTATGTCAGAAGCAGTTAACAAATCATATCAAAGAAAAGCAGTTCTTTGAAACAATTGTTTTAAAGAACTTTTATATCTTTTTGTTTTAATTTATTCAATGTATAACATAATGTATCTTTAATTTTATGTAATTGTCATCTTTGTTTTTGTATATCTTTGTTAATTTTGAGGTAGATATCAACTGTCCTTTAAGGCTGTGTACACACTAGGTGTTTTTAAACGCGCGTTAAACGCTTGTCGAACACCGAGCTAACGCGCGTTAGCGTTTAGCAGAGCGTGCACACTNTTTTTATATATATTTAATATTTGATATATTAATTTATGTTTAGTGTTTGACAGCAAATTATCCAGTAGGCCTATTTATTTGAATGATTGAATTTTCCAAACTATAATAATTATTAATTCATTTATAAATTGTTTTATCTTGTCTGCTAGTGTTTAATAATTTTTGTGGAAAATTTTTGATCCTGAAAATGTTCTGCACCTCTGAATTCAACTAACAATAACTATTTTATTTTGTTATTCTAAATCCAATTTTTGGAAATCATCCAATCTTTGAAAATAGATAAAAATTGAAATTATAAACACATAGATCAAAGTAATTTTAAGCATAAAAAGTACTATTATTTCAAATGTATAAATGTAAATTGTTCAAAACCTTATTTTCTGCTGGGTATATTATCAAGTATTGTAATTGTAAGAAATTTTCGTGTCGATTAATACTACTTAATTTCTTTTTAAATAAGAGAAGCTTGTTTGCCTCACTTGATGCCTCCTCTTTTACAGAATATAATAATAAAGCAGCGCTGCATTGATTCTTCTTTTAATAGAACAGTTACATTTCCAATTAGAAGCAATGTTATTTAACCTCTGTAATAGAACGTTAAAAAAAATTTAATAAGTTTAAAATCAATTTTTTTTAGTTTTACTACATTGTTACTAACTGGTTAACAAATTAATAAACAATATATAGGTGGAAACTATTTTTATATTGTTTACATGTAGATAGAAACTATGTTTTTGAGAATTCAGTAACAGGAAATCTTTTTAGATCTTGAAATTTATCTTCAACCATAACTTGAAAATGTTTTTTGGATTAACAGCAGAACTTAATTTTCCAGAAAGATGGAGCTTTGGCCCATTTTGGGTAATATAACAATGACTAAATTGGAAATTCAGCAATAACTGGTTCAGACATGCAGAGACAGTTACATGACCTCTGAGATCTCCAGACATTTTTCAGACTTTGACCCTTTTATGGGACAATTAAAATACCTCATATATGCTGAAATCTCTCAAAACTTAGACAAGTTAAAAGTTAAAATTACATTTGCAATCACGTAAATTCTCCAAAATGTTAATCAACAGTAGGCAAAGTTTCTCCCAGTGAATTGAACAATGCATTGCATGTGATAGAAGCCTGACTAAGTAGCTAAATTTTTTTAAATAACATTATTTCTTCCTTTCATTTTAAATAAATTTCAGTTTCTTTTACTTAAATATTAGTGTTTCAAGTAAAAACACACATATGTCAGTTTAACTGAAATTGATATAATTTGTATTATTTTGTGTAATTTTGTTAATTTACATAAATTATTTTTGTGAAAATTAAAGTCTTTTGTCTTTGGTTTGCAAAAATATTAAGAAAAATGTTATAAAGTAGTAATTAAAATAGATCATTAAATTTCAATATGCAAAATGTTTGATTGAGAAAAAGAACAATTTTTACCTGACATTGCTAATGTTGAGCGTCAGTGAACATTTGTTTATTTCATTACGTTTTATACTGTTTATGCATTTTATTATATTTATTTCAAAATTTCTTGTATGTTTCTGTTCTACTTATGGTATCTACCAATTGTAAAGTGATAAAGGTTAAAACCTTTTATCACTTTATGATTGAGTTTTATTGGATGTCTGAAGAGGGGAGGTGTTATGGAAACTTGGACTAACTAGGATAAGAGGAGAAGAAGGAGTAAAAATTTCAAGAAAAATGACATAATTTATGGACAGTCTCTTAGGACCATGTTCCTACTCACCCAAAAGACTTCTATTTTACAGGAATAGTGTTGATGCCAAAACAATGGAAGAAATGTCAGCATGTGGAGGGGAACCCTAGAGAAAGAAACATGAATTGGTGGCATATAGAGTTCCACTGCCATTACTAAAATTCTAAATAAAGGTTGAATTGTCCTTGTATATACAGTATTGATAAATATCAAACCAATTTTCAAATAATAAAAAAATTGATAAAAAAATTGGTTAACTGATTTAAGTTTAAAATCTGTTCATGTAACCTAACAGATACCTGTCATTCTCAGCCAGAATTTTTGCAAATTATGGGTTTCTATGAACTATAAAATGTATTCTTCATTTTCTTACAGATGCTATTTTTGAGTCAATTTGTGCAACCAGACCTATTTATTTATAACTAGCTAAGAATAGCTATCCAGCAATTGAGTTGTATCATTAGATCCAATGTTGTCAAGCTCCATATCCTTAAGAATTATAGTGGTGATTGGATATATATATGTATATATGTATGTATATATATATATATATATACAGTAGAGCCTCGATTATTCGACTCAATTGGGGACTGGGGTTGGTCGGATAATTGAAAAGTCGGGTAAGCGAAAAGTATGAAAAAATCCATTATTAGTGTAGTATATTATTATATCCCATGTAATTAGTATATTAATATATCGCTATTAACCTACTTCATGTTGAATTTTCATCGATGTTAAGCCTAACAAAAATTTTTTAAAATAATAATTGTCGCTATTGTATTGTTAAAAATTAGAAAATTAAGCCTCGTTTAAATACTGGCTCCCTTTCGTGGTCGAATACGTGTTGCCAGCTAAAACACGTAAAAATAATATTAAAGTAGCCAAGACATAGCCAAATATTGTAGCGCCACATCACTAGCGGACATTTGAAATTTGCCGACTAGGACGGTCGGTTAACCGAGGTGTCGGTTAATCGGGGTTCGGATAATTGAGGCTCTACTGTATATATAATTTGTTTTAAAAATTTCTATAAATTTTAAAACAAAATATTAATATATCCAAATTACGCGTTGTCACATGTCCAATGATATTGTGCTAAGTAGGGTTTCTCAAACGGGATCCCGGTTGTTTTTAACCCAGGAAATATCCCGGGAAATTTTTCTTATCCCAGGAAATCTCGCAAATTTTTTAAAAATTCACTTTTCTCTTATTTTGTGTAAAGGTTGAGAAAATTTTGCAAATAGAAAGTATAATTAACTCATAAAATGTCAGAATACATTTGTATTTATTAATTTTAAATCTACTTATTAGTTTTTTTAATTTTTGCTTGTTATGGCATTTCACAAATGGTCAATAATCAATACATAGCTTATTTGTGTCAGGACTCTCAATATTCTTTACCTGTAAAATCTGGAATAATTGTGCATACACTGTCTTAATTTTTAACCATGCTCAGTAGCTTCAATAACTGCATAATGCCAAGTTGTGCAAATTGGGCAAGGATACAAACGAGTACAAAGTCTGCAAGCATGAAGTTTTTCTTCATAACCTGATTATTAAAGACAAACAAACTGCCAAATTATTGGGCTATGATGTTTCTATTGAAGCAGTCGAGGTAGACAAATCAAGAATACTAGAGTGCAAAAGAAGTACTACAATGTCAAAAACAAAGTAGAAATCTTTCAGGATACAGGTGAAAAAACACATAACATCTGTCTTCTCTTAAATGCATTAAACACGATTCCAATCACATCAATTGAATTGGAAAAGTCATTCTCAGTAGCAAGACTTTTCATTATTAAAATAAGAAGTAGATTGAGTGATTGGAGTATTGACCATCTTTGCTTTTTAAAATCTTATTATAAAAATTTACAATAATATTTTGTGTTATGTTTTATTTAAAAAACAAAAAATAATTATATCATTTGATTTCATGATATAATTATTTTGGGATATAATTTTGTCCCAGGATTTTCCGGGATACCGGGAACAGTTCACTTGTATCCCGGAATCCCAGGAAATGAGAAACCCTAGTGCCAAGATTTTTCTTGGTAGAGAGAACAGGGTTTATGATTTTTTAGAGTTTTTGTAGATTATAAAGAATATTAGAAAATTTCCAAACTTTTAGGTATTCAAATCAATATTCATCATACAGTTATAAATCAAGACTCTACTATATTTTAAAAAAATTTTAGTTTATTTTGGCATCTTTTAATCTTTAATAGTAAATCATTAAATAGTAAATAGCAAATCAGAAGCATACAGTAATGTGCATTGGTACAAAATATTTAGCAGTCTGTAACATTCAGATTGCATATAACATGAACTTTTTTGAAAGTATAAAAACATTCAATAATCTGGTACAGGTATACCTCGCCTTACGTCGGTAATTGGTTCCAGGAAAACGACTTAAGTCGAATTTACTTGTCTCCGAATCTACTTGTCACTGGACTAAACCATAAATTACTATTCCCAGTTCTGTATTTTATTTATTAATGCATTTTTAATAATATATGGTTAATAAGAATCTATTTTAAGCTTACAAACAAATAAATTTTAGTTTTTAATAGAGTACAGAAAAAAGTAATCTAAATTTACGAATGCATGTACTGTACTGTAAATACAGTACATACTTGTAAATGTATATATTTTAATATCATTTTATGTGCTTTAAATGCTTTTCTAGTGATATTACGACTTCAATATTTGTGGAGGACGGACGTAAAGTCGAATAAAATGACTTAAACTTGATTTTTATTTTTCCGTATACTTTTTTGACAAACGACGTATAATCGGGAACGACGTAACTCGAAACGACGTAAGTCGAGGTATAACTGTATTTTCTAAAGTCCAGCATCAACAAATTTACTGTACATGAAATATTTGGTTTGCAAACTGTAACTTTTTAAAAGTTACAGTTTGCAAATTAAACAGCTAGAGTTTTAGGGCTATTCTTAGGCATAGTTAAATTAAATTAAATTTATTAATATAATATCATTAACTATGGTCTAAAAATAGACTATAGCTGTTTGTTTATTTATTAGGCTGTCATTTCTATTTGTTATATATATATATATTAATGTTTTCTTTGAAAAATTAAGAGTAAAGAAAAAATAGCTCAGTTTTTACGATTTTAAATTGTAAATTGTAAATCTAAAAGTTTCATAAAGCAATAAATTTATTCTCTTTGAAAAAGTATAGTATATTAACTGTTGTTTTAATTTTACAAATAGGGGCATATAACATCTTATTATGGATCAGCACTGCAAAAATATACATCATTTCAAGTTCATACAACTAACGAAATACGTGAAATGATAACAGTTGATACTGGTATTTTATCTCTAACATGTAATTATATGAGATTGTCATCAAGAAGAGGTTTAGCAATTTTTGGACATAGGTAATAATAATTTTTAATTAATTAATTAATAATTAATAATAATAATAATAATAATAATAATAATAATAATAACTGTCTTGCCAGTCATCACATTACTGTGGTGAGAGAGCTTGATAATTCTGATGAACGACAGAGCTTTGTTGGATGAAGCATCTGTTCCTGGTAGAGTTGCCCATGTCGGTGAGGTCTGTGGGGAAGGAATGAAGCCAAGAGTGGCTGAACTCACATCTGTGGAATTTATCGGGATAACAAGATCCAAGTATAATACTAACTCAGATGTCATCTGGGTTAACAAGGTCCTTGTAACAATCACACTCATGAGTTAGGTTGAGGCTTACATTTGAAACATATGTCACAGTCTTCTTTGGTTACCAATGATGAAAGCATTGGTCCAAGTATGGCTACTGTAATATCCACATCAGTTGTGGGAAATCAGCCTAACTTTGATATTTCTGAGACAATCTAGCCACAGACCACTAAGGCAAGTAAATCACACCAATAGATGAAATGAACAAGTTTATCATCTGTACTTGTTACATCATCACAAAACTCAAAAAGACATAACAGCATACAGAGGGTGATTTGCTAATTGTGACTCACTTTTTCACTTAGTTTCTTTCACGAAGCACCTGTTGATGAATTGTCTTTTTCTGCTTGATGTGTTCTCCATCTTGTTGACTCAAAGCATGACATTGCCGTTTCCATGATTTGAAGACCTGCTTGTAAGTTTCGATTGATACTGATGACCATTCCTGTTAAATTACTTTCCAAACTCCATCTAATGTTGTACCCGTACAAAAAAAGAGACATTGCTTCGGGAAGCCAAATCCATGGGGCTGATGTCAAGTGCTTTTTTGGTGGGTATGTCCTCTGCAGGAATGTGGTTCATTTCACTGTCAGCCTTCAACTTCTGGAGATAAGCAGTTGTATATATATCTGTGACTAGACACTTTGTCATGGTGAAGAGTCACTTTGGCTTCTTCTCCAGGATACAGCTTTGGAATCTCACATTCTAAATATGGTTTAAAAATGTTCTCTACATAGTAATTAGTGTTAACTTTTCCAGTTTTTGACACTCTGAAAAGATAAAGTGTTCCCTGGCCCATCATTCCTCCAACAATCATAAATTCTTCAGGCCATCTTTCATGACATTTGACAAGACATTCTTCTGGCACTTCCTGTCTGCATGTACAGAATTTTTTGAGTTTCATTGCAATCAAAGTATATATACACTTCATCTAGGGTGGCCATGTACTGACTTTTTCCTCCAGCCAGATGCTTCTCATAGAGCTTCCTTACATTAGTCTTTCAGTTCTGTTTGTGCACAGATGCATTTTTTCTTTGTAGCTGCTTGTAGATCTTCATGTATAATGGTGTTAACTGTGAACTGAGATATATCCAGATGTTTTGTTTTGCTTTGGTCCTCTGGCTAGGTGGATATTTTTTTTTTAATCATTTCCTTAACTTTCCTTATCTTATCCTTACTGCAAGATTTGCGAGCCCTTGGGAATATTGGGTGTAACTCACCAGAAGATAGAAACTCTTTTGTATCCATTTTACTGATCGTTTTTCATCTACTTGTATCATTTCTAAGTCTTCTCCTCTTTACTCATTGAGTATATTTAATGACACTTAAAAGAATCGAGTTAATGAGTTATTCAATGTGATGAACACTTGCTTGTCGCTTTTTCATTTTTTTACCAAGAACTCTGATAAATGTAGACTGGAAAACTTTAATTTCATTCTTCTTAAGGGATTTTTTGACAGTGAGGGATGAAAGATCTTCTTCGTAAAGAAGTTTGATGTGCATGTCAACTTCGCTAGCAACTGCTGCCTCCATTTTTAGAAAAATCAAACTCAAACATTCTTAGAATGCAAAGAAAAGTGACATCTACCAGTTTTCAAAATTTGATTTATATTCAACAAGTAGAACAAAAGATATATGATCATGAATTTTGAGTCATAATTAGCAAATCACCCTCTGTACAGACAACAGTTACATCACATGTTTTCATAACAATATTCTCATCTCACAGTCACTGTACAAAGGGTTGTTGATCAAAAAATAACAATTATACATAACAACCTTATTCCACAAACAGCATTAGAACATATCAAACAACAAATTGCAGAACAATTACATCAACATACAAATTTTTCCAACATCAACAACAATCACATAATCCTTTAAGATCATCAAGATGCATGCACTGACAATATCATTGTTACCACCATTATTATCTCTGATGCTGACAATATCAACATTTCTTCATTTCCAGAAATAGATTCAGGTTTAATTCATACTCTCTCTCTCTTCTTTTACAGAAAGAACTCATTAAATATGCAGGCACTGACTCTGTACAAAAGCCATGCATTCCCAAAATTAACACTTCTAAACTAGTAGGAAAAACATTACATTATGTGAACACTTACATATTACTAGATTGCACTCTTTCTATTTCTAGACTCTCAGACATTTATACATTAGTCTAAGAAGGTGCAGTCACAGTAGTGACCTACCATGGACTAAAACTGCATCCACAGACAGAAACACAAATCAAAAACACTTCAGAAGTCTGCCTGGCAAAGAAGAATAGAAACACAAATAAACAATATTAAACAGCAACTAAGCAGGCTGATACAATATGCTCAGTAACAACACACGATTAAACTTACACACTGGTCATCTGGACATAGTTTAACACATAAATAACATAGACACCATTAAGCAGTCATGGGCACTAAACAAATAAATGTATATACTATAGTATAGTTTAATACATTTCTTTTAAAATATTTAATAATTGAAAATTAATACATGAATGTGATTTTATTGATATTAAGCTATTCGTTAAATGTGATAATTATTTTTAGTTCTGAACATATGCAAGATATGCAATGTATGGTCTTGATGCCATCTGGAAATCTTTTGGTTGGAGGGCATCAGCCATTTATGGTAGAATTTGATCTAAATCTAATGGAAGAAACTGGAACAATTGAAGTGGGAAATAATGGTTGTGTTATTATGCGACGTCATCCACGCTTTTTATGTTGTGGTGATACAAGTGGAAAGGTAACTATAATTTATTCATTAATTTATTGTTTAATGACGATTTGAAGAATATTTTGAAATATAAAAATTGCTTTAAAATTTTATTTTGTAGACCATATGTGTATATATTATTACACACACACACTATTCCTGTGACAATAGTTTCAGACTATCTGTTAAAAAGCCATGCTGTTTCAGGGTGTATAGACTCATCACAATGAGACAATAATGTCCCAGTGATGAGTCTACAATAGATAATGCATACCCTTCATTAGCATCTTATCCTCATCATGCTTCTCTTCATTTTTACTAAGAAAGAACTTTAGTAACAAATTCATTTTTAGCATTTCAGACCTCATCACAAAATAGCAATTATACTTAGTAAGAAATATTTCCTTGAAAATAAACTCCAGTTGGTTGAAAGATACAAAAATCCTGTGAAAAATAAACATTTTCCATGATTCCTCCTAACTACTATATTCTATTCTAATAAAAGACAAGAGGGGCTATCTGCAATTTAGTGCAAACTTTACCCCGGTATGAATAGGAAGGAAGAGTAAAAGAAAGTAAGAGTTAGAGAGCAGAGGAAATAAAGGAAGATAGGAAAGTGTGAAATAAGCAACCATAAGGCCCCCACAGGACCCCATGGGCGCCCGCATCGCCTTTATTAAAACAATATTTACAGAGGAATACAAATAGTTAACAGTAACATTTTTACATACAGATGCAATTAACAGAAGNAAAAATAAACATTTTCCATGATTCCTCCTAACTACTATATCAAAAATCCCACAAGGTGACAGCATTGATTCTAGTAACTGGTCACATGCTAATGAGAACAGGTTCCTTAAGGATTTCTTGTTGCTGCGGCAGTGAAATTGCATTATGTCGTCACCTGTAACTGACCTCACTATATAGTCTGCAGACAATACATAAAATTTTGAAATGAATAATTTGAAGAGCACTTCATGGATTATCTATAAGGGTAGCCTGTTGCTGCAGGATATCTAGATTTAAATTTGTATTTGTTAAGTTTGATATACAATTAAACAAAATTGTAACACGTGTTAGGTGTGTGTATGTTATCAAGTATTGATATACAGTCCACAGAATTGTCACACATGTTAGGTGGGTTGATGTAATCGTATCCCTAAGAATATGGAGTGAGATTGTCCAGCCTAGAGAGGGAGAAATTATGCACTTTCTTTTGGCCTGGAGTCAGTGCTGACTGGGGTGCTGACAAGTGTGCTTATCAGAGTGTATAGCTGTGTGGCTGGTCAAGAACCAGTTTTGTGATTATAAATTAATTGTCAGGTGCCTGAATTTTGCTCGCTTGTTTGAGAAATTAAAGTTCAAATTGTGTTGTTATGTTGTAAAGGAACTGTGTACTGTTTTTAGACTGTGTAAATGGGAACATTTTACATCACAGTATTTTTTTAAGAAATGGAATTTTTCTAGGGATAGAGTATAATAATCAAGGCATATACAAAGTTTTTTTTTATTCTGCACTATACTGAATATTTTAAAATATTATATTAATATATTGTATTATTAATAATGATAAATTTTTGGCTTTCTTAAATAAGCAGTAATTTTTAAAAATATAGATCACTAACAGGTTACAAAGAAATGCAATATGAAAACTGTGGCTGAAATTTAGGTAATTGGAAACGTTAATAATATAATTACAATATTTATTTTAAGTGAATATTTGAGTTTATTTTTGAGGAATATTTCTTACTAGGCAAATATAATTGGTATTTTGCAGTGAGGTCTGAAATATAATGAAGTTGTTACAAAAATTATTTTGTTAGTAAACATTAAGAGGTGCATGATGAGGATAGGATACATATCTAAATATTTATTATGAAAATTAAAAGGAAAAAAATTGTAGTTTTAAATGAATTATTATTAATTTGATAATTGAAGACATAAATGGATGAAGATGCTATACCAAAAATTATTCAAAATTCAATTGACGTTCATAGATTAAAGATGTAATGTAATCATCTCTCACATGTCACCATCAAGGAGAAAATAAATGACCTGTACTGTGACACTATTTTTTGGATATAGTTATGTCGAAAAATTACATAATAAAAACTTAACATCAATTTATTTAAAACTTTGATTTTGTAACATCATCATCATCCACTCATGTCTTCAATTATTAATTTATGATTAACAAGTTATATTATTAAAAACAAATATTAAGAAAAATATTAATAAATGTATAAATTTATTCTTAATGAAAATAAAGGGAAAATATGAATAAGTTTAAAGATGTAATTTTTATTCAGAATATATTTTTATTTATTTATGTAACTAAAATTTTGCATGTTCATTTATGTTAAAATTTTCTCTTGATTAATGGTCTACCATTTTAATTACATTAATCTTTTTAATATATAAAAATAATCAATCTAATTTACCTTTCTTTTTTTGGAAGGGGTGTTAATATGGAGTTTTCGGCACAATTAGACACTGTACTCTAAATAACTTTGTTTTGATCACTAGGCGACCAAAGAGCCAGCCTTATAGAATGGCCAATACACACGCAGGGGAAATAATGCCTTCTGGGAGTACTTTTATGGGAAACTGGCCTCTATTCAGGCATCATCAATGTGGAGAAAACTTGGGAAACTCCATGCTGTCTAGTTTCTGAACACTGTGAGCACTGTGCAAACCCATGCCCGAACTCCCAGTGTTCAGAGACTAGTCCACTCAAACTGTGGGGAGGAAGTTTGCTCGGCCACTAGTGGGCCAATTTACCTTAATTTAATACTCTTTACCTTTTATTTTCTTATTAGAATACAATTTTTTGTTGTTGTTTATTTTTAATTCATTCTATTTAGTTTGAATATTTTAAAGTTAATACATTTTTAAATAAATGGATTGTTCTTATTTTATGAAATGACATCTTTGTTATACTACTATATACAGTGTGTAAAGTATATACTTACATAAATACATGTATGACTGATATATTATTATTTGTTTTCTATATTAATATGATTTTTTAAAAACCATTATTTTCAGATTACATTACGTGATCCAAATTCTTTGTCTGTAGAACATACACTAGATGCACATTCTGGGATGCTATCTGATTTTGATGTACATGGTAATCTTCTTGTAACATGTGGTTTTTCTAGCAGGTAATTTTGTTTTAAATTATATTCAGTATTTAGCTTGTTTATATGAAATTCTATTTTTAAAAATTTATTAAATTATAATTATCCAAATATTTTTTATAATTTGACACTATACTGCATGAAAAATTTATTTTTATAAAAAAAAACAGTTATTATTTATTTTGTAATAAAAGTAATTCTTTATATTTTTATTAATATGACATTGTTTTATTATCTTAAATAATTCTACATTTTAGTAATTTATAAATTTACATTTTTATTATAGACATGGTAATTTGACTGTTGATCGATTTTTAATGGTTTATGATTTAAGAGTTATGCGTAGTATGACACCTATTCAACTTATGTTTCCTCCATTACTTTTACGATTTGTTCCTGCTTTCACATCTCGTATTTGTGTTGTTTCTCAGGTAATTAAGAACTATTTAGCAAAGAGTTTCTCTTGATAAAGATGAATGTTTATATTAAAAATTTATTTCATTTAGAGTGGACAGTTTCAATTATTGGACACAGGTAATAATAATCAGTCTCCTTACATACATCATGTAGAAAATGGATGTGAAGCCATCCTCACATTTGATACTTCATCATCTGGTCAAGCTCTTGCCCTTGGTGATGCTGCTGGTATTTATTCATTCACTTTTATATAAAAACAAAATCTGTGTCAAATACTTATTTATTTTAATTATATTAATTAATTAATTAGGCTATATCCATTTTTATGGAGCTAGTAATGAAGTGAACTTCAATGCTTATAGTCGACCCACTGAATTTCCTGATTCGGTAAGAATATTCAAGTTCTTTCTTCATGTTAATTAATTGTTTGTAATTGTAAAATATATGGTTTTCTATTAGCTTTGAATTCTTTTTAATAAATTCAAATTTATTTTATTTGATATGTTTAAATTTAACATATTAGTTTTACTAATAAAAACCAAGCAAAAATTAGTTTCTTTGTTTTTAGTGATTTGATTATAAGAACTACCTGAATTATTACTTGAAATATTTCAGAGATTTCTTATTTTTACTTTCCTGGCTGTTATATATAACAGGGAAAGTATGGAGATTGGTCAAAAAATGACCTCCCAAGATTTTTACATTTTTGGATTCAGGACACCTTGAAATGTCAAGAAATGCAAAAAAAAAAAAAGAAAAATATTTGGGTAATTTCTGTATGTGGGGGGGTTACATGATTTTGTTCACCCAGTTTCAAGCTTAATAACTCCTGTGCTTTTTGTCAAAAATTTCTGAAATTTTTCAGGGATGTTTGTTTATTAGGGGAATTGATGCTACTAAATTTTGATGGTTAAAGATTGAGGGGTGGGGAGATAATGGGGGTCATGTGTATCTCTAGTAGGGTCAGACTTAATAAAGATTTTACTCATTATTAGCATTTACAATTTTTTATAAAACACATCTCTATTCTCAAAATTAAGCTTTTTGCCATTTTATAATAATTAAAAATATAAACATTTTATAATAATGAAATATAACAGATGGTGCCATATACACAGTTTTAAATGTTTTCAGAAAAGTTGAGCAACTTGTTGGATTTTTTAAATTAAGTTTTCTGGAATGATTAAATTTTTTTGAATATTAAAAAAATTAGAAAAACTAGATTATTTAATCAATATTAAAATTAATTAAATGTACATTGTATTATTGTAAATTTGAACATTTTATACAGTTTTTTTCTTTTTTACTCAATGAAATTACTTTGTCTTGTCATTAATTGAAAAATAACTATATTTTTTATTCATTTGGCTTTTAAACTCAAAATAAATGCATAAATATCTATTTAATATAAAATTATTTCTATTTATGTATATTGCATTCAAAAAATTTATAAATTATACATTTTAGAGTACAAATTGTAACTAACTTCATATAGTTAATACTATACACAAACACTACAGAAGTGATTTGTATTGATTAAAATTAATTAGTATGATATTGTTACTTATTCTTAAATATTTAAATTTAAATAATTTTAGTACCATATATATACACTATATGTATTTATTGTAATTTATAAATTTTTTTTTTAAATAAGAAAAATTTTATTGTTTTATGACTGTCACTAATACATTTTGTACAAATTTATAAATGATTTTAATTTGAAAATCTACAATTTTATGAATTTACAAACAAAAATTTATACAAAGAAATATGTAATTTTCAATGATGCATTTTAAATTTATTAGTGAATTAAATAATAAATATCAAAGATTAGTCATGTTTGCAAATCTTGTGAAATGATTTGTAGTGATTAAATATTAAAAATATGGTTTCATGAAATTTGATTAGAATGTGAGACAAAAGAGAAACCTAGATAATATACTAAAATTTACTCTAAAAATTGACATCAAAGATACTCATGAATATTAAATTAATAATAATAGATTTATAAACAATAAATATTTTAAAAATTTTTAGGTTGAACCACATCCACCTATTGATATAAATGATGAAGTGACTCCATTGTCTACCATTCCAATGCCTCATTGTACAGGAAAATTGCTCTCAGATTGGCCAGAAGAATTTATGAAAGTTCATTACAGGTTTGTTTTAAATTATTTTCTTCATTTTAAAATGTAAATTTTGTATTTAGGATAACAACTGATATAAATTATTTATTAGAAGTTTTTTTATTATAGCAGATATACTTTAAGAAATTTGTAAGGAATATTTGATATTAAAGTTGTTAGTTATAGAACTTTTTCTGTAAATATTTTATAAATTAGAGAACCATAACAACAATTATCTTTTCTTCTGATGGGATTCCTAAGTTTATCCTAGAACCAATTAACTGTATTCAAATATACATTTTGTAAATGAAAGACTATTAATAAATGAGTTGCATTCTAACTGTAAACTGCAGTACATAAATCATTATAGTTTTAGTTTATTTTTGCTTAAATGGCTCTGGTTTTGATTAAGATTAATGCTTTGTATGTTATTTTTTTAAATACCATTTTTGCATATGTTACACTTTGTATATTATTTATTTAATTTTTTAACAAAATCATTTATTATTTATTAGAATGAGTTAATTTGTCATTAGAAATAAAATTAATTATAAAATATAGATTGATCTCACTAGACTTCTATAATTTAAAATATAGAATAATAGAATATAAAATATAAAATATAGAAGATCTATATCTTATATTGAATATATGAATATATTAATTTTGATTAAAATCAACATATTTAGTGATTAAATTAAATATATTAAAATCTGAAGTATGAAAAGAATAAATAAAAATTTTTGTTTCTCAAATATTTTATTTTTATTTTATCAGATAAATGTATAACATTGCTTTTTTAATAGCTTTTATGACAGATATTTTTTGAACTCGTATGTATTTATATATGTTATGAATTTTTCTATGAAGATTTCATATGATAATTTAAAATGCTTATTAATAATAAGGAACATATCATATACAGAAATCCTTGTTTAAAATTTGTTTTTTTGTTTTAACCTAAAATTGTTATATATTTCTACTTTTATAATTGGTTCTTTACAAGTTTAGACTGGAATTTCATGTTAAAAATTAAGTAAATTAAAGAATTAAGTAGATCTTGAGATGGTTTTGAACTATAACAGAATTTGTCAAACTCACCATTTTTAGTTGATCAGACAACATTAATAATTAACTATAACAATAACAAAATAATGGATTTTAAGATAAATAATCATAGCTCTCTCTTCCTCTCTATGTATATGTATGTATGTACGTAAGTTTTATTTATTACATTTCATTTCAAACAGTTTACTTAAATTATTGTATACAGTAATTTAAAAATACATTACTGGAAACATCTGGAAACCTGATAATTATTTCAGTTTATGTCTAATTTATTTTTCTATTAAAAGCAAACTTTATTTATATTAAGAATTATTATTTTGTGTTTACTTATATCATGTTTGGATTTTAAGAAATTTGTGATTTTTTTTTATTTTTAGGAAAAAACATAATGTTAAATAAGTTAAAAAAGTCCAAAATCAACTGAGATTAAATGCTTTTTTGAGACCAAATATCTTATTAGATCAAATGTACTTTTTAAAAATAACAAACTTAAATTAATTTGAAGAAAGAATACTTTTTAACATTTTGTGTTAGATTTCAAATACAGTTTTTAAGAATTTAGAACAAAAAATACAGCAAAGAAAGGATTTCAACATACAAATTTTATTATTCATATTTCAGGCTGCATATATAAAAAGTCAAGAACTTCAACAGGTTCTCAATAGCAGAGGAATACTGAACCCTGCCTGAACTTTGTAAAAGTATCTATAATAATAGATTTCAGTTTGGCATAATCATTTTGGCATAAAGTGATTAAAGTTATCATGAATGTAGCCAGCTCTTTTAGATATCCATTTAATTTAGTTTGGAACATTTTGTGAAAGATATAAGCAAGATATCAACTGATGATTAAAAATATATATCAAATTATCAAGTAACAAGAATTGATGGAGCAAACTTAATCCATATGTTAAAAGAACTAAAGCAGACAGTATTGCATTAATAGTAAGGTTAAACCTGTTAATTTAGAGTTCTGGTTATATATGACTTATTCAGAAATAGAAACAATCTAAATAAAAAAAAAACAAAGAAGTTACATTTATAAAATTTCTGTTGACATCATAGAATGAATAAATCATGCAATTTATTGGAAATGTGGTCTGCATCTTTAGTAGGAGAATAAAGGAATATAGATTGATGATCAAAACAGAGAAGATTGATACAGCAATAAAAGAAAAATGCATGAATGTGGATTATATAATTATATGCTTATAGTACTGAGATCTGAAAATATTTTTGGAATAAAAGTAATTACATTAAATTTTTTATTCATATAACATTCTTTGTTCTTAGAGGTTTCATGTAATGATAAAATTTCATTATGCTTAATTTTTTGTTTGTTTTTAGCTTTTTAACTTTATTTATTATATTCTGTTTTAAATTCTTAAAAAAATGTATTTAGAAATCTGATCCAAAATGTTAAAAATATTCTTCATTTAAATCAGTATGTTTGTTACTTTAAAATGTTTTAAAGAATGTTTTATCTAATGATGAGACATTTAGTTTTTAAAAATATTTAATTTCAGTTCATTTTTAACTTCTCTAATATATTTAACATTATGTTATTGTCCTGATGATAACTGTGGAATAAGTACAGTAATTAGTAAAAATATTTTTTTTCTAATTACTACTATCTTTCTAAATTTATTTTACTTATTTATTTAACTAATTACCTCTCTTGTATCAACTAAATCTTTATATTTCTAAACAAGTGAAAATAAATCACAAGTTTACATTTCTATCAACATGTAAACATATTTTAATGAATATTTTTTCTTTATAATTTCTTGATTACTATATTAATTTGGCTATATTTTGTAACTTCAAACTTAATGCATTTTAATATTGCTTAATGTTATGAAATTTTTTTTTATAGTTAAATTGTTAAATATTTTGTTAGATTTGATATAATTTCTGATTAAATAAGTAATTTGAAATTATATTAAGCTTATAAAATATTGCACACTTTTATTGAATTTTAATGATAAATTTATACTGTTACTTAAAAACTAATTTCTTTTATTCTTTATACTGTACTAGCTTACCCGTCGCGCATTGCTGCGATCTCAGAAGAAAGGAAATTCAAGCAAACTCGTTATGATAAAATTAAATTTACATTTTATCATTTTTATTGAAACTTATTATTATTATTCATTTTCATCGGGAAAACATTTCAAAGTGTCGTTTCATTTCTATTTATTTATTGGAGTACTTGTAGATACTCGATATTTTTTGTTTTTCCGTCTGGTGCACGAATAAATCAGGTTTTCCGACGCGTGAGCGGGCCTCGTACAATTGTCCATGCAATAAGCACGGATTCTCCAAATTTAGCCCATACACTCGCAGCGATTGTCAGAAGTGCAATATTCCCCATTTTTATATATATATTTTTTAATCCTTTATAATTTTAATTATTTAATTGCTCCTTCCTTTCTTCCTTGGCACATTGTGAAATTTCTGAGAGTTGGATAATAAACCGTTTTATCGTAATTTGTCTTTTTAAATTATTTTGAGTTGATATTAAAATTTGGAAAAGGGGATCCTTAGATCGGTAAAATAGGCGAATTTCCTCCTACAACTTCGGTTGTTGTTCGGGATACAGTTAAGATTTTAACAAAGTTAGAGCGAATACGTAATTAGCAAAAAAAATTGAAATAAAGTGATTAAACAAAAATTATTACAAATATCGTAGATAACAGTTCACAAATGCATGTATAGAGATATTTTTTGAAGGGGGGGAAATGGTCTTCGCAATTTGAAATCGATCGAACACACTGTGCATGAATGCTCGTGTAAACGCACACCATCTATCATAGGGTAAATGCCACAAACCTTTGCCGGAGTATATTAAACAACTTCCCAAAGTTTCACGGCAATCGGATAAACGGTGTGGTAATGCATAAAGGACAGACAGACACACACACACACACACACACACATTCATTTTTATATATATAGATTATTTAAGTTAATTTAACTTAGCATTGAAACTCATAAAAAATTATGCAATATTTATGCTTGATCTAATAAAAACTATATATTTTTAACTTACTGTGATGTTAATTTTTATATTAATACCATTTCAACTTTTAAAAAGTAATGAAATTGATTGGTTGATATTCATTAATTTTCTAATCAAATACTATTTTCAGATGTACTCCTGCTATTGATCCCCAAATTCTTGGTACTGTAAGAATGGTAGGACCAATAGGTTATGCTCCAAATCCTGGTATTTTTCTTCGCAATCAAGTGCCTTATCCATTGGATAATAGGGGGCCAGGTGCTCATCGTGACATAGCACGTGAGTCCCCCAGAACCACTGGTCAGTAAGTTATGACAAAACTTCAGCTGCATGCATTTTAGCATTTCATGGTGCATGAGTTATTGTGATGTAAAATATGTGTATGATAGATAATGCATGCAAGCTTTCAGTCATTCAAGAAAAAGAGAAAGAAACAAGATCATAAGAATTATAGAAGATATTTCCATATGATTTTCAGTTTTGTTACAACTTGTTTTGATTCAGTGGATTTTTTATTATTTTATTTTCTTTCCTATTTTATAAGTATTATTTAAAGTTTATCAAATTGATAAAAAAAATTGTAAAATTTTAATTTTTGAAGTACTTTTATTTTGTTTCTTTTATATATATTTTTCAAAAATTTGTTTATTTTTTGTAATCTTCATAAAGTTAATATATTATTAACTTAGTTAATTTTATTAAAAAGTTTCATTTGATAATTTAGAAAAATATTTATAAAAATTTTTGTTTATATTATTATGTGTTTGTAATTAATACAGATAATTCTGAGAAAATATAATTAAATTAATATACTTTAATAAAACAGATTTTTATTTATGATTTTAATTTTTATAGATTCATATATTTATAAATAATAATAATAATAATAATAATAATAATAATGTTTATTGATTTAAATTTAAATTTCTTACAATGGGGACTATTTGATTAAATCATGTTAATAAATGTACATACAATCCATAAAATAAATTAACGGAGAAATTCCAAAGATTTAGAGAAAAAGGAAAAAAACTTAAATAAGGTGATTTTTGACATGACCTCGTTCTTCAAAAAATCACATCTGAACTCGTCTCCTAATATAGCACTTTTTAGTTGATATGTCACCTGACAGGATTCAAACAAATGAGTCAGAAGATTTCCTTCCTCTTTAGCACCACAATAACTACAGCACCCTTCACTGAATATATTTATTCTATAGCCTTTAAACAAAATCCGAAATTTATTTAATCTGAGTTGCATAATGAGACTTTTTGTGAGAAAATTAGTCTCACAATTCAAGTAACTTGCTGTACACCAGACCAAGCGTGATTCAAACAGATTAACTCGTTTAGCTGATATGGAAGACATATCCCAGTTCCACAACTGATCTGACTTAGTTTGAATTAGTGCATTTAAATGGGTTCTCAACAAAGAAGCTGAATGAGATAAAAATAAAAAGGAATAACCCAAGCCATCAAAAATATTTTTAACTGAAGCTGGCCAACTTTTCTTACCAGGTTTAACTGCTGTTAGCAATAGATTATATGTTATTCGACGCAAATCACATGAGGGTAACTCCATGACTTTTGACCAGAACAAAACAATAACCTTCACAAATTTCAGTTCCAAAGGAGGTCTTCCCAATTCAAGACGAACTGCAGAACTTGAAACTGAACGTTCTATTTTAAAAAGTCTCTTAAAATATTTCATCTGTACTTTTTCTATTTTAGACAGAAATTCCAAAACCCAAACAGGGAATAAATAAGACAATCTGGAACCAATAAAAGCATCAAAAAGCCTAAACATACTACTCATAGAGCTTAGCCTCATACGTTTTTGTAGAATAAGAATGTAGCCTGTCTTTTTCTGTATATCTTCAACCATTAAGTTAAAATGATAATTAAATGCACCTGACGAAGAAAAATGCATTCCTAAGTATTTAATATATGTAACAAATTCAATTTCAATATTATTCACAAATATCTTATCAGATTTCAGTAATCTACCTTTATTGCGAAAAACCATTCCCTTCATTTTTTGTAAATTAACTGTGAGGTCATTTCTTTCTGCATAATTAACCAGCAAAGAAAGTTTTCGCTGTAAACCCGTCTTTGAATCTGCCAACAAAATTAAATCATCTGCATACATTAGACAATGCAGGTCGACAAAATCTCCAAGTGCAAAACCTGAAGTTTCTGAAGTAGAAAACAATTGCGATAAAATGTTTATAAATAATATAAACAGCAGAGGACTTAAAGGCTCACCCTGTGGCAAGCCTCCACCAGAAATAACACCCTTAGTAGTTGATGAATTACCGCTCACATGATACCTTGAATTACATAATAAGTTTTTAAGTAGCTTAATAAACGAAGTTGAAAGTACTAATGAATATAACTTTTCCCACAAAATATTAAGATTAATTCTATCAAATGCCTTTTCCAGATCCACAAATATCGAATAAATTTTACGTCTTTTCCTTGACAGAACATACTGTATTAACCTGTTAAGAATGAAGACATTATACATAGTTCCTTTTCCTTGAACAAATGCTCCCTGAAACTGAGAGATAATATTGAATTCCATTATCTATTGACTCAACCGATCTGCCAAAATTCCGGTAAACAGCTTTCTAAAGGTGTTTAGCAATGCAATTGGACGATAATTCTGAGGCTTTAATTTATCCCCTTTCTTGTAGATCATTTTCAACAACACATTTCTCCAATGCTCAGGAAATTTCATTGTTTCCTTAATCTTATTAAATAATGTAAGTAGTTCTAAACACACCTCATCACGTAAGTAAATAATAAATTCATTTTTTATACCGTCCATGCCAGGAGCTGATTTTCTTTTAAGTTTACTGATTGAAGTTTTTAACTCCAATAATGAGATTGGAGCATCCAAAATAGGAGAAGTATTTTCATGATCAAACTCAAGAATTGAATCAGAAATTGGATGACAAAAATCATGCACCAAAAAACATTCCCAGTCTTGAAGAGAAATTTGACTGTCGGGTTTTTTCTTCTTACTAAATCTGTTAACAATAGACCAAAACTGTCTAGAAGATCGTGTATTTTGCAGCTGTCTACTAATATTTGACCAATAATTCTTTTTCTTTATCCTACACAATGATCGAAAGGCAGCCCTATAACCACAATAATCCATCAAATCATCTTTACTACGAGATGTCCGGAACCTCCTCAACATCTTATTCTTCAGTCTCTTCACTATTCTACAATCACTATCAAACCAAACTGAAGACGGCATTTTCATCATTCCTGAATATGATACCATTCTACATTGTTTAGCTGATGTCCTGATCAAATCCAAAATTTCAGAATACCTATCCTCCATTCCATCACTTAGGACGACATTTGCATATCCGAACAAAACTGTTTCAGAATATAAACTGGATCTATCCTCTATCCAAATTAATCGTTTTTTCCTATCAATCAAATTAACTTGTCTATCCTCGTCAATATCAATTAAAATTTCAAAATTTTCCACATGATGATCGGACATGTAGTCATCAGAAACAACAAAATTACATAGACTCCCCACCAAACATTTGTTCAATATCACCAAATCAATTACTGAAGCACCCAATCCAGATGTATAAGTAAAGTCCGCTGGTGAATCAAAAGGATAACGACCATTTATTATATATAAATTATAGGATTTCACCAGATCAATAAGCAAATTCCCTCTTTTATTACAAATTTTGTCATTTGATAGTCGAATGTTCAAAATCACATCATTACCACTAATAGTATCCATAATCAAACCAATTCATGCATTAAAATCACCCATCAACAGAAGATCATAATCTGATATATAATCAGAAATTAAATCGTCCAATCTTGCAATTAATTGTTCAAAAATAGGTATATGAAGATAAACCAATATAATTATCATTTCACGCACTCTCTCACTTTGTCTCCGATTAAATCTCACTTTAATGACCATCATATGTTGCCATGACAAAAGCAAGTTTACTTCTCCCAGGTCACCATTTATACTCAAGAGTAACCCCCCGAAGGTCTACCTCTCCCCATAGTTTTAGTGGCCAGTACCTCAAAAACTTTAAATTTACAGTTAGTACTTTTAACTCTCGAACATAAAGAAACTGTAGACCAAGTCTCGGTCAATCCCAAAATATCAGTTCTAGAAATATGTTCAACAAAATCAATGTCATTCAGATTAGTCAGAAAGGCACCCTGAGAGTTCCATGCTGAAACCTTTAATTCAACTGTACACTTCCTTGAATCGGAGAGGGAACGGTTTGAGAGTCTACCACATGGTTTTCCACTAAAAAATCGAGTTTCAGTAATTCTCCTCTAGCCAAATCATAAGTAAATCTCTCAGAGGCAACCTGTAAAACATCAGCCAACAATCGAACTCGCCTGCCTTCCAACCTATAAGCATGTAGGAATGGCAAAAGCTTTTTCCGTCTCAATCTTGAGCGCCAGCATAAATCATCAAAAATTTGTATATTTTTTAATGCGTCATTAGCTCTTATCTTTCCAAGATCAGCAAAAATCAATTTCTTGTCTGCAAATGATTGCAACTCCACCAAAATTGTATCTGATTGATTAAATTTCACTACTTTAACCATTGGAATAGGTCTTGATTCACCTGTCAATGTATAAAACAGGTTTTGCACATTCCTATTCAAATCAGAACCATCATCAGTCAAACCTTTAATTAATTAAGACATTCTTCTTTCTCATTTCATTCGACACCTTGTCCAAAGAATGCAAAATCAAACTGTTTTCCCGTTGCAAATCATCTTTAAATTTAGAAAACTCTCTAGTTTGACTTCCAACTGAGTTAAACGCCGATCATGATCATTATGTAAATTAGCCAACCAATCTATCTTTGTAACAACCTCATTTAACGTCGAAAAAAGCTTATCAAATCGGTCTTCCAAATAAGAAATAACCTCCCTAGGAATAGACTTACTTGACTCTGACTTTGAAGGGAAGAAATCTTCCAATCTCGCCGTTTTCAATGAAGGTTCACTCGGAGATCAATGTCGTTTTGCTGTGGATGCCGATGATTGAATCTGTGAATGTGGCGGAGTGTGACCAACTGGACTGGGATTTAATTCTATCCCACCCAAAAATAACAACAACTCAAACACCTTAATCCAAAACTCGATATTTTCCATAATTTAGACTTAAAAGAAACACACCTATTTATAAATAATAAATCATAAAAACATCTTTTCTTAAATTTTATGTTCAATACTGTGAATATTATGAAATACATTACACTGTAAAATAAGTAAGGTAATTTTAATACACATCAAAATATAATAATAGTTTTCAAAATACTGAATAAAAAATTTATCTTTTAAATAAATTTTTAACAAATATTCATTTACATTCTGAATCTAAGAAATATTTTAATTTTTATGAATTTTAATTTGGTATGATTTTGATTACAATCACAATAGTTTATATAAAAGTTATCAAAGTTAATAATTATTATTCACAAGAAACTGAATAGATAAGTAAGTGTATGTATGTGAAAATATGCTATATGTATATAGCTATGACCATATACAGTGTATATTATATCATAAATAATTTTATAAGTGAAATAA
This sequence comes from Centruroides sculpturatus, assembly GCF_000671375.1. Taxonomy (NCBI): domain Eukaryota; kingdom Metazoa; phylum Arthropoda; class Arachnida; order Scorpiones; family Buthidae; genus Centruroides; species Centruroides sculpturatus. Next base: position 176,712 of record NW_019385385.1, read on the forward strand.
TAATAGAAAACATTTAAAAGAAGGTTCTGATTGTATTTAAAATAAAACATGGGTGTAAATGTAATAAATTAGGCATACATTTAAAGAAGTCAACTATAAAAGTAATAAAAATTGTAAAACTTAAACATATGTTTTGTTTTGAAAACTTATATTATATGTGTTATTTTCCATATTTTTAAGTAGAAATTTTTTTAAAAATTGACTAATTTAAAATAAAATATAATTTAAAAATATGAGCTTGCAAATTTACACTATTTAATTAATTAATTAATTAATTAAGTAACTAATTTAGGAGTTTATCATTAAAAGTTTAATTTCTTCTAACTTAAATTAAAATTCACAAATGAATTATTGATAACATTAATGCTAATTGAAAAGAATCATTCATACAAATTTTGATTATAATTTGAGGTTTGACTTATTCTTGTAACTTAGTTATAAATTAGTAATAAAGGAGATACACTAAGTTAAAATATATACGTAGTATGATCCAAAAGTTTGGGGACTTGGCTTAAAATTCCTTACCTTAAAAAGTTTATATTGCCGATGCATAACCACCTTTAAAGTAATCACCTTGGGCAATGATACACTTTTGCCAGCGCTCATATAACTTCTGGAAGCACTGCTGGAAGCCATTTTTTGAAACCTCCCGTAAGGCCTCCTGCGATGCTGCTCTCACCTCATCTGATGACACAAAACGGCGTCCCTGCAAATGCTTTTTCATTGATGGAAACAAATAAAAATCACACGGGGCTAAGTCCGGTGAATAGGCGGGGTGTGGAAGCACATTAATTTGAGTTTTGATGAGAAACTGTGTGACCATTTGGAACCAATGTACAGATGTGTTGTCATGCAGAAGGTACCAACCAGTCTCCACTTTGCCAGATCTGTGGCCATTTACTACGAATGAATTCCCTCAAATGACATAAAATGTCTAGATAATGCTGCTTGTTTACTGTTCTGCCTTTGGGAATAAATTCTGAATGAACAATTCCTTGAGAATCAAAAAACACCTTCATCATGACTTTTCCTTTGCTCAGTGCATGTTAAGATCTTCTGTTAAAATACGCTGGCAACTAGTTTTTGATAAGTGAGTAGCCACAGTGATTTTTTCAAGGGTTTGGCGACGATCTTTGCGAACACATTGAGAGACCAACTCAACATTTTCCTCGTTCTGTGAAGTTGCTTATTGCAATAACATGATACAAGTATGTTAATATATCTTAAAATTTAATAAATGAATAATTATGAATAAAAATATAATATTTATATTTGTATGGTAAAATCACCGTACACCTTTCTTAGCAATTTTAAAGTCTCCATAGGTGTTTTACCTAAACGCTGACAAAATTTAATGTTACAGCACTGTTCTTGAAACTTCATTTTTATTATGTCGCAAAACAAAGGTAACTATCTCCAAAAGAAAACAACAGCGTTTGCGGTTTAATCACATGACATGGACAAAACCAACCTGAACACGTAGGAAAGGTTTGATAGAATCAATTTCATACACTGTAACTTCAAATACTTGCTTTTGTTGTCAAACATTACTGCAGTCCCTGAACTTTTGGTTNTCGTTATGATAAAATTAAATTTACATTTTATCATTTTTATTGAAACTTATTATTATTATTCATTTTCATCGGGAAAACATTTCAAAGTGTCGTTTCATTTCTATTTATTTATTGGAGTACTTGTAGATACTCGATATTTTTTGTTTTTCCGTCTGGTGCACGAATAAATCAGGTTTTCCGACGCGTGAGCGGGCCTCGTACAATTGTCCATGCAATAAGCACGGATTCTCCAAATTTAGCCCATACACTCGCAGCGATTGTCAGAAGTGCAATATTCCCCATTTTTATATATATAGATTATTTAAGTTAATTTAACTTAGCATTGAAACTCATAAAAAATTATGCAATATTTATGCTTGATCTAATAAAAACTATATATTTTTAACTTACTGTGATGTTAATTTTTATATTAATACCATTTCAACTTTTAAAAAGTAATGAAATTGATTGGTTGATATTCATTAATTTTCTAATCAAATACTATTTTCAGATGTACTCCTGCTATTGATCCCCAAATTCTTGGTACTGTAAGAATGGTAGGACCAATAGGTTATGCTCCAAATCCTGGTATTTTTCTTCGCAATCAAGTGCCTTATCCATTGGATAATAGGGGGCCAGGTGCTCATCGTGACATAGCACGTGAGTCCCCCAGAACCACTGGTCAGTAAGTTATGACAAAACTTCAGCTGCATGCATTTTAGCATTTCATGGTGCATGAGTTATTGTGATGTAAAATATGTGTATGATAGATAATGCATGCAAGCTTTCAGTCATTCAAGAAAAAGAGAAAGAAACAAGATCATAAGAATTATAGAAGATATTTCCATATGATTTTCAGTTTTGTTACAACTTGTTTTGATTCAGTGGATTTTTTATTATTTTATTTTCTTTCCTATTTTATAAGTATTATTTAAAGTTTATCAAATTGATAAAAAAAATTGTAAAATTTTAATTTTTGAAGTACTTTTATTTTGTTTCTTTTATATATATTTTTCAAAAATTTGTTTATTTTTTGTAATCTTCATAAAGTTAATATATTATTAACTTAGTTAATTTTATTAAAAAGTTTCATTTGATAATTTAGAAAAATATTTATAAAAATTTTTGTTTATATTATTATGTGTTTGTAATTAATACAGATAATTCTGAGAAAATATAATTAAATTAATATACTTTAATAAAACAGATTTTTATTTATGATTTTAATTTTTATAGATTCATATATTTATAAATAATAATAATAATAATAATAATAATAATAATGTTTATTGATTTAAATTTAAATTTCTTACAATGGGGACATTTAATTGAATAATGTTAATAATATACATACAATCCATGTTAATAAATTATCGGAGAAATTCCAAAGATTTAGAGAAAAAGGAAAAAATCTTAAATAAGGTAATTTTTGACATAACCTCCTTCTTCAAAAAATCATATCTGAACTCCGCTCCTAATACAGCACTTTTTAGTTGATATGTCACTTGACAGGATTCAAACAAATGAGTCAGAAGATTTTCTTCCACTTTAACACCACAAAAACTACAGCACCCTTCACTGAATATATTTATCCGATAGCCTTTAAACAAAATTCGAAATTTATTTAATCTGAGTTGCATAATGAGGCTTTTTGTGGGAAAATTAGTCTCACAATTCAAGTAATTTGCTGTACACCAGACCAAGCGTGATTCAAACAAGTTACCTCTTTTAGCTGTTATAGAAGACATATCCTGACTCCACAACTGATCAGACCTAGTTTGAATTAATGCATTTAGATGGGTTCTCAACAAAGAAACTGAACGGGTCAAATACAGAAAAGAATAACCCAAGCCATCAAATATATTTTTAACTGAAGCTGGCCAACTTTTCTTACCAGGCTTAACTGCTGTTAACAATAGATCATATATTATTCGACACAAATCACATGAGTGTAACTCCATGACTTTTGACCAGAACAAAACAATAACCTTCACAAATTTCAGTTCTAAAGGAGGTCTTTCCAATTCAAGACGAACTGCAGAACTTGAAACTGAACGTTCTATTTTAAAAAGTCTCTTAAAATATTTCATCTGTACTTTTTCTATTTTAGACAGAAATTCCAAAACCCAAACAGGGAATAAATAAGACAATCTGGAACCAATAAAAGCATCAAAAAGCCTAAACATACTACTCATAGAGCTTAGCCTCATACGTTTTTGTAGAATAAGAATGTAGCCTGTCTTTTTCTGTATATCTTCAACCATTAAGTTAAAATGATAATTAAATGCACCTGACGAAGAAAAATGCATTCCTAAGTATTTAATATATGTAACAAATTCAATTTCAATATTATTCACAAATATCTTATCAGATTTCAGTAATCTACCTTTATTGCGAAAAACCATTCCCTTCATTTTTTGTAAATTAACTGTGAGGTCATTTCTTTCTGCATAATTAACCAGCAAAGAAAGTTTTCGCTGTAAACCCGTCTTTGAATCTGCCAACAAAATTAAATCATCTGCATACATTAGACAATGCAGGTCGACAAAATCTCCAAGTGCAAAACCTGAAGTTTCTGAAGTAGAAAACAATTGCGATAAAATGTTTATAAATAATATAAACAGCAGAGGACTTAAAGGCTCACCCTGTGGCAAGCCTCCACCAGAAATAACACCCTTAGTAGTTGATGAATTACCGCTCACATGATACCTTGAATTACATAATAAGTTTTTAAGTAGCTTAATAAACGAAGTTGAAAGTACTAATGAATATAACTTTTCCCACAAAATATTAAGATTAATTCTATCAAATGCCTTTTCCAGATCCACAAATATCGAATAAATTTTACGTCTTTTCCTTGACAGAACATACTGTATTAACCTGTTAAGAATGAAGACATTATACATAGTTCCTTTTCCTTGAACAAATGCTCCCTGAAACTGAGAGATAATATTGAATTCCATTATCTATTGACTCAACCGATCTGCCAAAATTCCGGTAAACAGCTTTCTAAAGGTGTTTAGCAATGCAATTGGACGATAATTCTGAGGCTTTAATTTATCCCCTTTCTTGTAGATCATTTTCAACAACACATTTCTCCAATGCTCAGGAAATTTCATTGTTTCCTTAATCTTATTAAATAATGTAAGTAGTTCTAAACACACCTCATCACGTAAGTAAATAATAAATTCATTTTTTATACCGTCCATGCCAGGAGCTGATTTTCTTTTAAGTTTACTGATTGAAGTTTTTAACTCCAATAATGAGATTGGAGCATCCAAAATAGGAGAAGTATTTTCATGATCAAACTCAAGAATTGAATCAGAAATTGGATGACAAAAATCATGCACCAAAAAACATTCCCAGTCTTGAAGAGAAATTTGACTGTCGGGTTTTTTCTTCTTACTAAATCTGTTAACAATAGACCAAAACTGTCTAGAAGATCGTGTATTTTGCAGCTGTCTACTAATATTTGACCAATAATTCTTTTTCTTTATCCTACACAATGATCGAAAGGCAGCCCTATAACCACAATAATCCATCAAATCATCTTTACTACGAGATGTCCGGAACCTCCTCAACATCTTATTCTTCAGTCTCTTCACTGTTCTACAATCACTATCAAACCAAACTGAAGACGGCATTTTCATCATTCCTGAATATGATACCATTCTACATTGTTTAGCTGATGTCCTGATCAAATCCAAAATTTCAGAATACCTATCCTCCATTCCATCACTTAGGACGACATTTGCATATCCGAACAAAACTGTTTCAGAATATAAACTGGATCTATCCTCTATCCAAATTAATCGTTTTTTCCTATCAATCAAATTAACTTGTCTATCCTCGTCAATATCAATTAAAATTTCAAAATTTTCCACATGATGATCGGACATGTAGTCATCAGAAACAACAAAATTACATAGACTCCCCACCAAACATTTGTTCAATATCACCAAATCAATTACTGAAGCACCCAATCCAGATGTATAAGTAAAGTCCGCTGGTGAATCAAAAGGATAACGACCATTTATTATATATAAATTATAGGATTTCACCAGATCAATAAGCAAATTCCCTCTTTTATTACAAATTTTGTCATTTGATAGTCGAATGTTCAAAATCACATCATTACCACTAATAGTATCCATAATCAAACCAATTCATGCATTAAAATCACCCATCAACAGAAGATCATAATCTGATATATAATCAGAAATTAAATCGTCCAATCTTGCAATTAATTGTTCAAAAATAGGTATATGAAGATAAACCAATATAATTATCATTTCACGCACTCTCTCACTTTGTCTCCGATTAAATCTCACTTTAATGACCATCATATGTTGCCATGACAAAAGCAAGTTTACTTCTCCCAGGTCACCATTTATACTCAAGAGTAACCCCCCGAAGGTCTACCTCTCCCCATAGTTTTAGTGGCCAGTACCTCAAAAACTTTAAATTTACAGTTAGTACTTTTAACTCTCGAACATAAAGAAACTGTAGACCAAGTCTCGGTCAATCCCAAAATATCAGTTCTAGAAATATGTTCAACAAAATCAATGTCATTCAGATTAGTCAGAAAGGCACCCTGAGAGTTCCATGCTGAAACCTTTAATTCAACTGTACACTTCCTTGAATCGGAGAGGGAACGGTTTGAGAGTCTACCACATGGTTTTCCACTAAAAAATCGAGTTTCAGTAATTCTCCTCTAGCCAAATCATAAGTAAATCTCTCAGAGGCAACCTGTAAAACATCAGCCAACAATCAAACTCGCCTGCCTTCCAACCTATAAGCATGTAGGAATGGCAAAAGCTTTTTCCGTCTCAATCTTGAGCGCCAGCATAAATCATCAAAAATTTGTATATTTTTTAATGCGTCATTAGCTCTTATCTTTCCAAGATCAGCAAAAATCAATTTCTTGTCTGCAAATGATTGCAACTCCACCAAAATTGTATCTGATTGATTAAATTTCACTACTTTAACCATTGGAATAGGTCTTGATTCACCTGTCAATGTATAAAACAGGTTTTGCACATTCCTATTCAAATCAGAACCATCATCAGTCAAACCTTTAATTAATTAAGACATTCTTCTTTCTCATTTCATTCGACACCTTGTCCAAAGAATGCAAAATCAAACTGTTTTCCCGTTGCAAATCATCTTTAAATTTAGAAAACTCTCTAGTTTGACTTCCAACTGAGTTAAACGCCGATCATGATCATTATGTAAATTAGCCAACCAATCTATCTTTGTAACAACCTCATTTAACGTCGAAAAAAGCTTATCAAATCGGTCATCCAAATAAGAAATAACCTCCCTAGGAATAGACTTACTTGACTCTGACTTTGAAGGGAAGAAATCTTCCAATCTCGCCGTTTTCAATGAAGGTTCACTCGGAGATCAATGTCGTTTTGCTGTGGATGCCGATGATTGAATCTGTGAATGTGGCGGAGTGTGACCAACTGGACTGGGATTTAATTCTATCCCACCCAAAAATAACAACAACTCAAACACCTTAATCCAAAACTCGATATTTTCCATAATTTAGACTTAAAAGAAACACACCTATTTATAAATAATAAATCATAAAAACATCTTTTCTTAAATTTTATGTTCAATACTGTGAATATTATGAAATACATTACACTGTAAAATAAGTAAGGTAATTTTAATACACATCAAAATATAATAATAGTTTTCAAAATACTGAATAAAAAATTTATCTTTTAAATAAATTTTTAACAAATATTCATTTACATTCTGAATCTAAGAAATATTTTAATTTTTATGAATTTTAATTTGGTATGATTTTGATTACAATCACAATAGTTTATATAAAAGTTATCAAAGTTAATAATTATTATTCACAAGAAACTGAATAGATAAGTAAGTGTATGTATGTGAAAATATGCTATATGTATATAGCTATGACCATATACAGTGTATATTATATCATAAATAATTTTATAAGTGAAATAATAATAGAAAACATTTAAAAGAAGGTTCTGATTGTATTTAAAATAAAACATGGGTGTAAATGTAATAAATTAGGCATACATTTAAAGAAGTCAACTATAAAAGTAATAAAAATTGTAAAACTTAAACATATGTTTTGTTTTGAAAACTTATATTATATGTGTTATTTTCCATATTTTTAAGTAGAAATTTTTTTAAAAATTGACTAATTTAAAATAAAATATAATTTAAAAATATGAGCTTGCAAATTTACACTATTTAATTAATTAATTAATTAATTAAGTAACTAATTTAGGAGTTTATCATTAAAAGTTTAATTTCTTCTAACTTAAATTAAAATTCACAAATGAATTATTGATAACATTAATGCTAATTGAAAAGAATCATTCATACAAATTTTGATTATAATTTGAGGTTTGACTTATTCTTGTAACTTAGTTATAAATTAGTAATAAAGGAGATACACTAAGTTAAAATATCTACGTAGTATGATCCAAAAGTTTGGGGACTTGGCTTAAAATTCCTTACCTTAAAAAGTTTATATTGCCGATGCATAACCACCTTTAAAGTAATCACCTTGGGCAATGATACACTTTTGCCAGCGCTCATATAACTTCTGGAAGCACTGCTGGAAGCCATTTTTTGAAACCTCCCGTAAGGCCTCCTGCGATGNTTTTCAAAATTTTTGAGGCTTTATAAAGTCACCATACAGTCAACCCCTAATATATCGACTTCCTATACAGGGTTCAGAGGAATGTTTATACATTTCTATAACTTTTAAATCACCTATTGTAGTACCATGGACGTAATTGGCACCTATAGGAAAGTGACCATGCACAGTTCATTGAACACAATTTTAACAATCCTAGTGGCAAAATTAGGAACTAACTCAGAAACTAACAGAGATAAGCAAAAAAAATCCAATTATCAAATGAAAGAATGTGTTTATTTAGTACAAAATGATACTTGGTTTAGCAGAAATGCTTACAGGAAAGAGAAGAAAACATTAAGAATGCATCCATGGAAAACTTGATTCCCAGTGCCTAGCCTTTAACAGCAGCAGAAAAGCAGTTACAATTGCAATTGTGCAGTAAATGATTGGTTGGATGACATTCTTTTAAATGCATTGCCATGCATATTGTTTCAACATGATGATTGGCTTGTTCACAAAGCTTCTGTGTATATTTAAATATTACTATTCTAGAACAAAAACTCAAAATGAAAGAATGCTGGACTTTTATGACCACATTTTTCATTTTAAAACAAGTTGAATATGTTTTTCCTATAGCCTCTTGCAGTGGAATTAAACCTAGAAACCTAGTTAAAGTTTCCTTTCTTTTGTGAGTTAAAAATTGAACTAACATACACAAGTTTTTTTGCATCAAAATGGCAATATATTCATTTACAATGATGGTTTATTTATTGTTTTTGAAATTATTAATGAGAGCAGCTTTCAGAGTAGGTGAAATGATGTTTTTGATCAAGTATGCACATCTAGTTGTATGTAACTTAATGTACTTAAATGTACTTCAATGCTCATGTTCTACTATGATTTCATTTAGTGGTCAATTATAAGTATTGCACAATGATAAGTCGTGCTCATAGCAATTTGCAACTCTACTTCCTTAACTCTGTCATTATCTTTCCTGTTAGTCATTCTTACATTAAGTTCCTTCTGACGTTGTGATGAAATTTTCTGCTTATGTTACTCTGATTTTTCAGGAGTTGTGAAGCTACTAACCTCTGATACAATGTTGCAGAGGTACAGTTTATAGTAAGCAGCATCAGATCCATTAGCAGCCTTTTGGATCCATGCAAATGTTTTTCCTGTTTGCTTTGGTACTTATGACAGCTATCATAAGCTTTACATCTCTTTGAAAACAACTAAGGGAATAATAATTGATTTTTAAAAACAGCCAAAGTGAAGTTGTTCTCAGTTGATTTCCTGTCATTATCAGTTAGCACATTGTTGTGGCACAGACAGTAAGCACTTTCTTGTGACAGTTATCTTCCTCAGATACTTGGTGGCACAAATTTCACCAAATCTAACAAACTGAAAAATATTTTTCTTAAAGGAATGATATGTAATTTTTTGTCATGCAAGAAATGTCAAAATGCTAAATGAAATTTTTAATTCCAGCCAACTTTAAATGCCAGATATCTGAAATCTGATATAAAAAATGTCAATTTGCATATTGTTCAAAATGAAGCTTTCCCAAATCCAGAAGTGTATTGTCTCTGACAGTGCACATTTTGAATACTGTGTAGAGTAGACTACAGTATTTGGAAAGTTAGTTGTACCTGCATTGCACAAACTTTGTGTCACATATGTATCATTTTGTGCATAAATGTTTATTACTTTCTTAGTGTTTTATGTTCTTTCTTTAAGTATTTCTGCTCAACCAAATATCATTTTGTACTAAATTGAACAATGCTCTTTCATTTTGTAATGGAACTTTTTTATGTATCTCTGTTAGTTTTCTTTAGCTCCATATTTTGCCATTAGTGGTGCTAAAATTACATTCAATGGACTATGCATGGTCACTTTCATATAGGTGCTAATTATTTCTGTGGTCTTATGACAGATGATTTAGAAGTTATAGGGTATGTACAGACTTCCTTTTAAACTCTGTATATATAGCATCATTCCTAAATTGTCACCAAATACTTGTGAATAGATTTTTTTCCATAAATGTTAAATTAAAGATTCCTTCAGTATGTCTGAATCACTGAATGCAAGATTTTGCATTACACATGATATTCTTTTCATTGCATCATGTGAAATTTAAACTCTTAAATTCATAGACACCATTACTATACATAATTTATATTGTTTGATTTAGCATCACACTCAATTTAGTGACAGTTTTAGAAGTGAACAAATGGTGGCACTAAATTATATACTGAAATAAAAATCAATTGATAAAAGCTTAATTTTATTATAAATTTTTTCAGAACTGTAATGGATGGCAATGTCCAATCTTTCCTAAGCCAGTTATTTGGAGCTCAGCTGATAAGTCGTAATCATTGTAGATGTGGAGAAGAAACAGTGCAAGAATCCACAACTTTGCTTTGTTCTTTGGTGTATCCCGATTGTATGCCTGCAGGTAAAATATACAAATTTTAAAATAATAAATGGTACTATGATAATTAGAAGAAATTGATAAGTTTCTTTAATTTAATTTTGATATACAGTAGGGCCTTGTAATATGCAACAAATATATTCCAAGATCTTTTATGTATATGGAAATTTGTGTAAAATAGAGAATTCTCATTAATTATTAAGTATTATCTGCACAGTAGAACTCTGATTATCCAAACACCGATTAATGTCCAATTATCTGAACTACCACTTGCTCTTTTTTCTCTCTCTTACTGACATCACATTGCAATTTTTTATTTTACATGACTGCAATTCTCTTATGTTTGTTGTGAATGTGACTGAAAATGTCTGCTAACTCACAGAAATGAAAACATGTTGTTCTTACCATTGCAGAAAAAAATTGAGATCATAAATGCATTGAAAAAAGAGAACCTTGGAAATGTATTGCTGAAAAATATGATGTGGGAGCAGCTAGTGTTTTGAACATTAATGAAAATGATGACACAATCCTGCAGTTCACTTCTATCCTGGAAAGTGAGGATGACTGTTCTAGCAGAAAGACAATGAAAAAAGTGAATGAAGCTAGTATTATGCTATTTAATAATAAATAGCATAATACTGTAAATCATAAAAAAACAACTTTAAAAATCTTGGGAACAGACTTTTCACTTTTGTTACTAAATCTAAAATTTTAATTTTTTTATTAAAGTAGGCACTTTATGGCTTTTTTTGTCTTTATCAGAGCTACCATCATCATTACCCTTACATTTTAGAGCCATGATTGCAAAGTATTTAGTTTAAATGAAACAATGAGCAGCAAGCACTGATATCACATTGACACGATGTGTTACATGCAAGAACTCTAGACAAATGAAAATTATAGTACACACAATAATTTTCATTTGTCTTAAAATGTATTTAAGACAATTTAAATTCTTCATAAAAAATATTTTATGTTGAAAATAATAATTACTGTTATTAACTTAAAAATTTCCAAATAGATTATTTTAATTCAGTTAAAAACAAATGATATATTTTAAGTATTTTTAATGAAATGTCATGACTAGGAAATGAGTGCAGAACTTGAAATATGGTAGTAGTATATTAGTAGTGTAGTAGTATATTAGTATATTTTATAAAAATATAACACATTTTCATGAACATGGGTTGATGGAATCTAGTTAATTGGTACATATACTTAAAATCTGTATCTGATATTTATGTGAAAGACACTTTGATTTATTCTTTCTTGATAAAATTTGATTATTGGTGAAGATTAGTAGTTTTGATACTGAACAAAAATAAAACAAAAATGTAATTTTATTTGATACTTAGTAAAACTATCAATTGTAGGTAAATCTCCTATACAATTTAATTTCCATCAAATTTTGAAAAAGAGCCTCCTAGTAGAACAAAATATGCCTGCTTGGTGTGAAAAATGTGAAAAATATCAAGTGATGGTATGGTATAAAATAAATTTTTTTATAAAATAATATCTTGTAAGTGTAATAATACTAAATTTTATAGCAACAAAGAAAGAAGCTAAAAACTCTTCCAGATATTTTGGTTATTAGTTGTGGACTTGATAATCAACAAGATTTAAATTTTTGGAAAACACAAATGGATGTAAGATAATATTTTTATATTTTTATTGAATTATATAAAAATCTGATTTTTTAATATATAATATTTATTATTTTTCATTATTAAATGAATAGTTATTGAATAATATGGAAGGAAGTAACACATTAAAAACATTACCAGATATTCCTTTCACACGTAAGCCTTGCCGATATGGAAACAGCTGTAATAGAGCTGACTGCAAATTTCTCCATGATAAAGAACAAAATACTAGGTAAATTATCATTACTAGTTGATTTCAGAGATAATATTTTGATTCTCACAAAAATTAAGTTAATATTTTGAAATTTTATTTAGTTCTACACAACAGCAACCTGTTACATCTTGGCTACCTTCATCTTTGAGAATTAAACTTGATGAAGAAAATGATGATATTATTGTAGAGAACATTTCAGATTTAATGGTTAGAAAAATTTATTTCACTTCTATTGCTGTAAAAAAATATGTATAATTTAATTTCATTTGTTTATAGGATCAAAGTGAAGATTCAGAGAATAAAACAAATTGTTTACTTGACGATGATTATGAATTAATTGCAGTTGTAAATGTGATTAATGATCCAAAAGAATATCGGGATAACATAATCAGTTGTATTAAGGTAAATAATGATCAGAAAGGAATTCAACAATGGTATTTGTTCAATGATTTCAGTATTACACCAATTACAGAGGTATATTTGTTTTCATAAAATAATAATTTTAAGTTATAATAATTATTTTTTATTCTAANACTATCTCCAAAAGAAAACAACAGCGTTTGCGGTTTAATCACATGACATGGACAAAACCAACCTGAACACGTAGGAAAGGTTTGATAGAATCAATTTCATACACTGTAACTTCAAATACTTGCTTTTGTTGTCAAACATTACTGCAGTCCCTGAACTTTTGGTTTGTACCATGTATAATAAAAAATGAATAGATATGACTGTATTTAATGGTAAAAATTCTTTCAAAAATATGAACTATCATATAAGTAATTACTATGAAAATAATAATAGTCTAACATATATTATCAATATATATGTTACTAATTTCATAAATATTAGTCAATGACAAAAATAAATTATAATTAACAAATTATTTTTATAGAAATGAGTATAGCAATTTAAATATAATTATTACAATGATTTCAAATACTATCTTGAAATACAGTAATATTTATACCTTTGCAAAAAATTCTTATATTGATAATCAATAATTTAATTTTTGTTATCAGTTTGAGATAATGAAGAAAGAAATCAGAATTCAAACATTTCAACAAATATTGAAATAATAATGTTAGTTTTTATGAATGTTTTTTTCTTCTAGTTAGAGATATATTTGAAAAATCAGATACAAAATAAAATGAGGATATATAACAACTTATTTAGTATTGACAAAATTATAATTTGTAAAAATACAGAGGGTGATAAGTTAATTCTGACTCATATAAAAATCTTTGTAACTTTCCTTTAAAAATGTTAGAGATATGATAATGCAGTTTTTAGCAGATGCTGGTCAGTCATGCACAGTTTCATGTAATTCATTATTATGTTTATTGTTTGAAATTGACAGTGATGAATAGGTTTATAACAGAAATGCTGGTAAAATTACTTTCCAGGCAAGGAATGTCATCTCAGATTATTGAGAGAAAACTAAAAAAATGAAAAATTGAATGAATGATAAAAAATGAAATTTTATGTTTTCAGAGTACAATTATCAGAATAATTGGGAATATGACAAACAAGTGACAAGCTATAGTAGAAAGATGTTTCTAAGCCCATTTTTCCACAAATCTTCAATGTGCACACCAGAGACATAATCTAGAAAGTTAAGAGGTTGATAGAGAAAGCAAATCCTGTAAGCCAACTGCAACTGATCCATTGCAAAATAACTAAGAACCTGTCAATCTATAGTCCGTACAGTAATTTATAAACATTTGTGAGCAACGCTTGTCAAAAAGACCAACATACATAAACTTACCCTGGTTCACAAGAAAAATATGAAGATAAACACCAAAAAATTGTATGGATGCCATCGTACTGGGAATAGGTACAAATTTATGGCACCCTTGATGAAGAAATATCTATCTGCACAACTACAATAGAGTTAGAAAAATATTGTACATTCAACAATGCTAGCATTGTTGAATGTACAATATTTTTCTAAGCAATGAAAGAGTGGCTTGCAAAATAGCATGAAAGTTGGTCTATTGGATTTATGGTTGTATGGGGGAATGACTGAAAGAAGACCTCTACTAATAGTCAGGATAGCAAAAAAATGTAAAGATGAAGTTATATTTGCACAAGGAAATTCCAAACCTTTATCCTGGAGAGGAGGCAAAAATATGGTGGACACACTAAGTCAAAAAATCATGTTGCAAAATTTACAACTGTCTATCTTCAGGAGTTGAAAAACAGAGGGAGGGCCTAGTTTCTAAAAATGACATTGTAGTAAATCTCCTAATATAAGTCCAGTAGACTTCTTTGGCTTTGACTATCTTATTTCTTCATAAAGCATCAACATTGCAAAGTCTTTAGAAAGTTTTATGGGAGAAGTGGTCAAAAGTTACTCCAGAAATGCATACAAAAGTGTTCAATTCTTAGAAAAGGAGATACAGAGCTCTTAGAAAAATGCAGATCATATTAAGCAGACCAAAGGAATTCACCATAGATATTGCACAAAATAAAAATATAAATAAACTGAGTCAGTTAACTTATCACCATGTGTATTTTAAGTAGAAACTGTTAAAATTAAGTTTAAATTTAAATAGTCTGAGAACTATAAATTGACTAATTCACTTCTTAAGTTTCTATATGAAATGAGGATTTTAGTACTGATTTAATTTCACTTTACACTCATATCAAATTATATTAACATATTTTATTTTGTTGTTCAGGAGATGACACAAATGAGATTGTGCCCCAACGTTATCTTAAGTTAGAAGTAAAATATTCAAGAACAGGTACTGAAGACATGGATTATAGTCGATATAATAGAACAGGATTTTCAGGACTGGAGCCTTATCCTCCTAATGCTTATTGCAATAACATGATACAAGTATGTTAATATATCTTAAAATTTAATAAATGAATAATTATGAATAAAAATATAATATTTATATTTGTATAATTTCAGGTATTATATTTTATACAACCCTTAAAATGTGCTCTCTTATCTCATATATGTCAAAGAGAATTTTGCTTATCTTGTGAATTAGGATTTTTATTTCATATGCTTGATACTGCTCAAGGATCACCATGTCAGGTAAAAATGTTTCTGTATTTCATTTTATTTCTTTGTTTCTAGATTGACTCATTTACCTTTTACATAAAATAGGCTAGCAACTTTTTGAGAGCATTTCGTACAATTCCTGAAGCTTCTGCACTTGGACTTATTTTGTCAGATTTATCAGAAGCACGAAGAAAAACAAACATTCCTCAACTAGTTCAAAGTTGGACAAGATTTTTATTGCAGCAAATCCATACGGTATATTTATAATGAAATTGGTTAATAATGTATAGTTTATAGTAATAAAAGTAATAACATCATAGTTTAAAAGTTAGTTATTTATTTCAAGATTTATTGACTATTTTTTTTTTAAATATAAAAGTTTATTATTGTAATTAAAAAATTTTCTTATGTAAATAAAATACATTAGTCTACCATTAGTCACTAATTCACTCATTCATTGACTCACTATCATCAAATATTTGAGTAAAAGCAAAGCTTTATCGAAAAAACAAAAATAAAAATGCAGAAGAGATAACAATATGTTACCATAAAAATCTGAAATCTCAAAAAGAAGAATAAAATAAAATATTTTGTGTACTATAAAGTGTCAAAGTTTAATCCTCAACATCTCATACTACTGAGCACTTGATTTTAATGTTTTTAGAGATGTTTGTTATTATTAATTCGCTCTGCATTATTTTCAATTATAACATTTTCTTTTGTCTTATCATTGATGATGATTAAATTTTTAAGTATTATTTACAATTTAACTAATACATATAAAATTAATATTGTTTACAAAGAATTATAAATTGTGACAAAGATTTGGACAGCATCATAAAATGACACAAAACAGCAGGATTTAAATATCATAGGTTGTCCGGAACAGAATTTTTTTGCATTTTCATTTGATTTGATTTTTTGCTTAAAATTTGCTAATTGTTTTAATATGTCAGTAACAAATTTAAAACCATTATTCTACTAAAAATTAAATTATTTCTGCTTTTTCTTTATCTTGGTATTCATTATAGAATACATATTTCATTTTAAAATAAAATATTACAGTTTACATTAAATCTTTTAATTAAATGTATATGAAACACTTTCAATAACTGGTGATATACATAATAACATCATGCTATCATGATATTTATTTCAGTTATGTAAGATAAGTGATACCATAATAAATAAAAAATAAGATATTGAAAATAATCTTTCAATAAAAATTTCTTTAGATAAACAAACTTAATAAATTTTCTGTAAATATGATCAAAAAGTTTTCAGACTCGTTCAATTAATTAATTTGAAACTATGCTCTCAGGACAAATCTGAATAATTTTTGACTTCTTTATGTCATATACACACAATTGCATTGCTGTAGTTTGGTTTTTTTTCTGCCATGAAAAACGGTCATCTTGAATATGTTAAAGTTATTCAATAGTCTTAGTTAATATAGATTTAAACAAGCAGTGTGTGTGCATGTGTGTGTGCATGCACATAAAGTTTTATATGAAACACTAAAAAGCTCTTATAGAAATATTTGAGGTAATGAAAAACATTTTTTGGAAATGAAGCTCAAAGTAAACCAATTGTATTCAAATAAAACAAGCAATTTAAAAAGGCCATATGTCTATTGATGATGATCAATTGTCTAGATTATCTTTCAATTGCAGTTATGCCTGAATTAATCATGATCACAGTTGATATAACCAAAACAAAAATAACAAACAAAAATCAGATAGTGTTAGAAATATTTATGTAAAAAGTAAAATGAAATTATATTGAATTGTTATCAAACCTAATTGTTGTCCATAACAACACTTTCCATATTGTACCTACTATTCAATAATGGTAAACAGAAAATATTTTAACAATGGTTTGACAACCATCCATATGTCAGATTTGTCTCCAGCAGATATTTTTCTTGATTTTCAGATTTTAGAATAGTTAAAAGACTCTTATTTTCTTTCAGTTGAAGATATTCAAAGCTTTTAATGAAATCTCTTTCCAGAGAATAAATTTCATTAGAGGTTTTGAATACAAGAATAACAAAATACAAAAGCAATATAAAAAATCTTATTTCATTAGCTGAAAAAAGGAGGTTGTATGATATATAATTTCAGAAGAAAATAGTTTGAAGATAACAATATTAATGTTTAGTTAATTTTTTGTGTTTTTATCCCATTAATCTGGGAATTTATTGATTTCATATACAGTATATTGCATTTTCATTATATTTGCTCTTTAAAATCACTTATTTATTTACTTATATTGAATTTCATTATGTAGTCTGTTAAATTTTATTTTAAGGTATTTTATATATATTTTATTATTTGACATATTCTGATATGATATATTCAGATACATTCATTTATACGGTATTTGTAAGTGAAAGCAAATTATTTTTATGAACTTTGATTCCATTTTTATAGAATGATTTTCAGTAGTAATTTTTAAAAACATATTTCTAAATAAGAATTTGTTTTCTGTCAGGAATTAATACAGGTAACCCCCGTATAATACGGGAGTTACGTTCCAAAAAATTGCCGTGTTATGCGCATCCGTATTATACGAAACAAAGAACTAGTGCGAAAAGGGGGGTTAGGTTCCAAAAATTAAAAAACATGTTGTTAAATCCTTATTTAAATCGGATTTATTCATTTTTTTCATAGTTAAAATACTGATTTATTATTTAAGTAAATATTTTACCAGAGTATTATTCATTTTATATGATGATCTCAGCACGAGCATCATCAACTGGTAACAGTTTGTGGGTGCATTCGTTAATAGCAGTCACTCTGCAACGGGAGTTCGCTGCTGTTTGTAGGCATTTAGGAACGACGGTGAAAGAAAGATGGTGGCGCCCGCACTATCGATAGTATCGTGTGGAGGAATCTATAATTCTAAAATGAGCTTTTAGAGGCAAAAGTAGGGTCCCAATTGTAAAATTTAACCATTAAATGGATTATTTGTTGAAAGAGCATTCAAAGTAGACACAAAAACAATTAGAATGTTCGCGCGGAGGTATAAAAGAATGCACCCTTTATTAAATTTCATGTTGTACGAGGGTTTTACCCAATTCCTGAACTATGTTAGAGTGAACCCGTGCTATAAAAGCACCGTGTTATACAGGGGATGTTCCCAATTTGCGAACCGTGTTATAAAAGTGCCGTGTTATATGGGGGTTACCTGTAATTAAAAAGTTTAATTTTAATTCATAATAATGATGAAGCAATAATTTAATTTTGATTGTTTAAGGAGACGCTGGAAATGGTTGGAAATGAAAATAATCAAAATGAAGAAAAATCAGAGTAAGATTTGATTATGTCTAAAATATATTAATCTCTGTCTTTTACATTTAATTCTGTTTAAAAAGTTTAATGTCCATCTGTAACTAGAAATATATTAAATCTTATATGTCTGATTTGATTTTATTTATAATTATGTTTGTAACTTTATTCTTTAACATTTGTTATAGTAGAATTTGTTTAGGTTTTAATTAATCTACCTGTTTTACTTATTATGAAATAAAATTATATTATTTCAAAAATTACATCTAAACTCATAAAATATAAAAGTAAAATTTTAGCAAAAATTAATAATAATTTAATTTGCAAATTTTTAGGAAAATTTATATAAAAAACAATAGACTTCAAATTTTTAACTTAGCATTGTGGTATACAAAATCAAATAACTGAAAGTTATATCTTTAGACTAGGTAAAAAATTTTTAAACTATAGTTAAGCATACAGATTCTAGCTGTTTGGTTTTGATTTACGTGTAATTTAGGTTATAGTTTAAATTTCTAATAATAAAATAGCTTCTTTAATTCAGTAGTCAACATATTTTGTCAGTATTATTTTCACTTTTCTATTCAGTCACCTTCAATTATACAAAATATATTAAACAATAATTTTCAAAATTGTTTGATGCTTTCGAAATATAATTTATCATTTTAGAAAAATAATAGTATACAGTAGTAATAACTGTAGTGTTTTATTAAATGTTCCAAATGTTAAGTTATATTAAATTTTCTTTTTTTTTTTAAAAATTTGAAATTACTAATATGCTGAAAACCATTGTTCTGAACATTTTGTTATGATTTGTGTAATGATGTAATTTTATTTCTTATATATAAATGAAAGCATTTCATGTTTTTATCAAAATTCAATCTCTTGTAATTTAATTGTAATTATATTTGTATTTTTTAAAGATATTATTACAGATTATAATGTAATTTTTTTTTAAATTCATTATAACAACAAAATCAAAGCAAATTTGTTAGATAATTTATAAACTGGTAGATTTTTTCATAGAATATTAAAATTTGTAATTATCTGTAATTTTTATTTTACTTTTTTTCTTTTACAGAAAAACAAATATATATAAACAATAGAAAAATAGAATTTTCTTTATTTTTTGAATTTTCTAAAATACTATATTATTGAAAGTTTTCATATTGTTTTAATTTTAAAATTAATATTTTTTATATTAAAATATTACATAGAATGTAAACTAGAATAGAATAAAGTAATATTTAATTATTTTATTTTTCAAAATTTTTGAGGCTTTATAAAGTCACCATACAGTCAACCCCTAATATATCGACTTCCTATACAGGGTTCAGAGGAATGTTTATACATTTCTATAACTTTTAAATCACCTATTGTAGTACCATGGATGTAATTGGCACCTATAGGAAAGTGACCATGCACAGTTCATTGAACACAATTTTAACAATCCTAGTGGCAAAATTAGGAACTAACTCAGAAACTAACAGAGATAAGCAAAAAAAATCCAATTATCAAATGAAAGAATGTGTTTATTTAGTACAAAATGATACTTGGTTTAGCAGAAATGCTTACAGGAAAGAGAAGAAAACATTAAGAATGCATCCATGGAAAACTTGATTCCCAGTGCCTAGCCTTTAACAGCAGCAGAAAAGCAGTTACAATTGCAATTGTGCAGTAAATGATTGGTTGGATGACATTCTTTTAAATGCATTGCCATGCATATTGTTTCAACATGATGATTGGCTTGTTCACAAAGCTTCTGTGTATATTTAAATATTACTATTCTAGAACAAAAACTCAAAATGAAAGAATGCTGGACTTTTATGACCACATTTTTCATTTTAAAACAAGTTGAATATGTTTTTCCTATAGCCTCTTGCAGTGGAATTAAACCTAGAAACCTAGTTAAAGTTTCCTTTCTTTTGTGAGTTAAAAATTGAACTAACATACACAAGTTTTTTTGCATCAAAATGGCAATATATTCATTTACAATGATGGTTTATTTATTGTTTTTGAAATTATTAATGAGAGCAGCTTTCAGAGTAGGTGAAATGATGTTTTTGATCAAGTATGCACATCTAGTTGTATGTAACTTAATGTACTTAAATGTACTTCAATGCTCATGTTCTACTATGATTTCATTTAGTGGTCAATTATAAGTATTGCACAATGATAAGTCGTGCTCATAGCAATTTGCAACTCTACTTCCTTAACTCTGTCATTATCTTTCCTGTTAGTCATTCTTACATTAAGTTCCTTCTGACGTTGTGATGAAATTTTCTGCTTATGTTACTCTGATTTTTCAGGAGTTGTGAAGCTACTAACCTCTGATACAATGTTGCAGAGGTACAGTTTATAGTAAGCAGCATCAGATCCATTAGCAGCCTTTTGGATCCATGCAAATGTTTTTCCTGTTTGCTTTGGTACTTATGACAGCTATCATAAGCTTTACATCTCTTTGAAAACAACTAAGGGAATAATAATTGATTTTTAAAAACAGCCAAAGTGAAGTTGTTCTCAGTTGATTTCCTGTCATTATCAGTTAGCACATTGTTGTGGCACAGACAGTAAGCACTTTCTTGTGACAGTTATCTTCCTCAGATACTTGGTGGCACAAATTTCACCAAATCTAACAAACTGAAAAATATTTTTCTTAAAGGAATGATATGTAATTTTTTGTCATGCAAGAAATGTCAAAATGCTAAATGAAATTTTTAATTCCAGCCAACTTTAAATGCCAGATATCTGAAATCTGATATAAAAAATGTCAATTTGCATATTGTTCAAAATGAAGCTTTCCCAAATCCAGAAGTGTATTGTCTCTGACAGTGCACATTTTGAATACTGTGTAGAGTAGACTACAGTATTTGGAAAGTTAGTTGTACCTGCATTGCACAAACTTTGTGTCACATATGTATCATTTTGTGCATAAATGTTTATTACTTTCTTAGTGTTTTATGTTCTTTCTTTAAGTATTTCTGCTCAACCAAATATCATTCTGTACTAAATTGAACAATGCTCTTTCATTTTGTAATGGAACTTTTTTATGTATCTCTGTTAGTTTTCTTTAGCTCCATATTTTGCCATTAGTGGTGCTAAAATTACATTCAATGGACTATGCATGGTCACTTTCATATAGGTGCTAATTATTTCTGTGGTCTTATGACAGATGATTTAGAAGTTATAGGGTATGTACAGACTTCCTTTTAAACTCTGTATATATAGCATCATTCCTAAATTGTCACCAAATACTTGTGAATAGATTTTTTTCCATAAATGTTAAATTAAAGATTCCTTCAGTATGTCTGAATCACTGAATGCAAGATTTTGCATTACACATGATATTCTTTTCATTGCATCATGTGAAATTTAAACTTTTAAATTCATAGACACCATTACTATACATAATTTATATTGTTTGATTTAGCATCACACTCAATTTAGTGACAGTTTTAGAAGTGAACAAATGGTGGCACTAAATTATATACTGAAATAAAAATCAATTGATAAAAGCTTAATTTTATTATAAATTTTTTCAGAACTGTAATGGATGGCAATGTCCAATCTTTCCTAAGCCAGTTATTTGGAGCTCAGCTGATAAGTCGTAATCATTGTAGATGTGGAGAAGAAACAGTGCAAGAATCCACAACTTTGCTTTGTTCTTTGGTGTATCCCGATTGTATGCCTGCAGGTAAAATATACAAATTTTAAAATAATAAATGGTACTATGATAATTAGAAGAAATTGATAAGTTTCTTTAATTTAATTTTGATATACAGTAGGGCCTTGTAATATGCAACAAATATATTCCAAGATCTTTTATGTATATGGAAATTTGTGTAAAATAGAGAATTCTCATTAATTATTAAGTATTATCTGCACAGTAGAACTCTAATTATCCAAACACCGATTAATGTCCAATTATCTGAACTACCACTTGCTCTTTTTTCTCTCTCTTACTGACATCACATTGCAATTTTTTATTTTACATGACTGCAATTCTCTTATGTTTGTTGTGAATGTGACTGAAAATGTCTGCTAACTCACAGAAATGAAAACATGTTGTTCTTACCATTGCAGAAAAAAATTGAGATCATAAATGCATTGAAAAAAGAGAACCTTGGAAATGTATTGCTGAAAAATATGATGTGGGAGCAGCTAGTGTTTTGAACATTAATGAAAATGATGACACAATCCTGCAGTTCACTTCTATCCTGGAAAGTGAGGATGACTGTTCTAGCAGAAAGACAATGAAAAAAGTGAATGAAGCTAGTATTATGCTATTTAATAATAAATAGCATAATACTGTAAATCATAAAAAAAACAACTTTAAAAATCTTGGGAACAGACTTTTCACTTTTGTTACTAAATTTAAAATTTTAATTTTTTTATTAAAGTAGGCACTTTATGGCTTTTTTTGTCTTTATCAGAGCTACCATCATCATTACCCTTACATTTTAGAGCCATGATTGCAAAGTATTTAGTTTAAATGAAACAATGAGCAGCAAGCACTGATATCACATTGACACGATGTGTTACATGCAAGAACTCTAGACAAATGAAAATTATAGTACACACAATAATTTTCATTTGTCTTAAAATGTATTTAAGACAATTTAAATTCTTCATAAAAAATATTTTATGTTGAAAATAATAATTACTGTTATTAACTTAAAAATTTCCAAATAGATTATTTTAATTCAGTTAAAAACAAATGATATATTTTAAGTATTTTTAATGAAATGTCATGACTAGGAAATGAGTGCAGAACTTGAAATATGGTAGTAGTATATTAGTAGTGTAGTAGTATATTAGTATATTTTATAAAAATATAACACATTTTCATGAACATGGGTTGATGGAATCTAGTTAATTGGTACATATACTTAAAATCTGTATCTGATATTTATGTGAAAGACACTTTGATTTATTCTTTCTTGATAAAATTTGATTATTGGTGAAGATTAGTAGTTTTGATACTGAACAAAAATAAAACAAAAATGTAATTTTATTTGATACTTAGTAAAACTATCAATTGTAGGTAAATCTCCTATACAATTTAATTTCCATCAAATTTTGAAAAAGAGCCTCCTAGTAGAACAAAATATGCCTGCTTGGTGTGAAAAATGTGAAAAATATCAAGTGATGGTATGGTATAAAATAAATTTTTTTATAAAATAATATCTTGTAAGTGTAATAATACTAAATTTTATAGCAACAAAGAAAGAAGCTAAAAACTCTTCCAGATATTTTGGTTATTAGTTGTGGACTTGATAATCAACAAGATTTAAATTTTTGGAAAACACAAATGGATGTAAGATAATATTTTTATATTTTTATTGAATTATATAAAAATCTGATTTTTTAATATATAATATTTATTATTTTTCATTATTAAATGAATAGTTATTGAATAATATGGAAGGAAGTAACACATTAAAAACATTACCAGATATTCCTTTCACACGTAAGCCTTGCCGATATGGAAACAGCTGTAATAGAGCTGACTGCAAATTTCTCCATGATAAAGAACAAAATACTAGGTAAATTATCATTACTAGTTGATTTCAGAGATAATATTTTGATTCTCACAAAAATTAAGTTAATATTTTGAAATTTTATTTAGTTCTACACAACAGCAACCTGTTACATCTTGGCTACCTTCATCTTTGAGAATTAAACTTGATGAAGAAAATGATGATATTATTGTAGAGAACATTTCAGATTTAATGGTTAGAAAAATTTATTTCACTTCTATTGCTGTAAAAAAATATGTATAATTTAATTTCATTTGTTTATAGGATCAAAGTGAAGATTCAGAGAATAAAACAAATTGTTTACTTGACGATGATTATGAATTAATTGCAGTTGTAAATGTGATTAATGATCCAAAAGAATATCGGGATAACATAATCAGTTGTATTAAGGTAAATAATGATCAGAAAGGAATTCAACAATGGTATTTGTTCAATGATTTCAGTATTACACCAATTACAGAGGTATATTTGTTTTCATAAAATAATAATTTTAAGTTATAATAATTATTTTTTATGCTAATTAATTTTGTTTTTATTTGCATACTTTTTTAGCAAGAAGCACTATTTATAAATTTAGAATGGAAGTTACCTTGTGTTCTTTATTATAGTTGTTGCAATGTTAGTAAAAAACATTCGTGTGAAGGTATTAATGTTTTTATAGTCAATGAAATTTATTCAATAGTATAAGCAATTCTAATAGTATAATATGTTTTAATAATTTAATCAGTTAGGAATCCAATCTCAGAGCAAGTGTTTCGAGAAGATGTATCATTAGCTGCAAGGGGTGGACAGTCTCACATAATGTTCACTCCTTTGAAACCTGATGAAATGCCAAAGGCTGGCCAAATAGTTGCTATGGATGCTGAATTTGTTACTCTTAATCAGGTTTAAATTTTAAATTTTTATGTTTTATTCTGAAATTAAATAATTAACATAAAAATAATTTATATTATATGCTAGGAAGAAGCAGAAATTCGTAGTGACGGAACAAGATCTACTATAAGACCATCACAGTTATCCGTAGCTAGAATTTCATGTGTTCGTGGGTAAGATAAATACTTAAAAAATGCTTCAATAAATTCATTTATTGCATATGATTCTATTTTAGGGATGGTTCGTTACAAGGTGTTCCATTTATTGATGATTATATTTCAACTCAAGAACAGGTCAGTTAAAAATTATATTATTTTATGTATTTTAAACTAATAATAGAAGGCCTCAATTAAACTGATTAAAAATGTAAAAGAATAAAACTTCAATTATACATCAGAAAGTGAGAACAATAATAATATTTTTTTAAATTTAGAAATAAAGAAATATAATATGATCCTTTAAATATTTGAAGTTTTGTTTCTTATCCAATTTATTTTATTAGTGGATCATACAATTATCCATAATGATTTTTCTTTCAATTCTTAAATGTTTTGTTTTCACTTTCTAAATAGGTTGTTGATTATTTGACTAAGTTCTCTGGGATTCAGCCTGGAGATTTAGATGTAACACTCTCTTCTAAACATCTAACTACTTTAAAAGCTACTTATCAGAAATTGAGATTTCTTGTGGATATAGGAGTAAAGTTTGTTGGTCATGGATTGAAAACTGATTTTCGTGTAATTAATTTAGTGGTAAGTCATTCTTCTTAATGACAAATATTAAATAAAATCCTTTGACATAATTTTCTATCACCTGGAATATGACATAGCACAGCAGTCATAAACAACAAAATTGTGAAAAGAAATATACTAGAAATAAAATTTATTTTTAGATAAATTAGGTACAAATATTAAACAAATTATTTCCATAAGAATGAAGCTTTTTTGTACAAGAAATAAAAATTTAACAGGAAATTTTTATCCTCACCTTGAAGACAAAATTTTACAGTTGTGTCATTGTATATAATTTTCCAATCAAGCAGTATATCTTCCTCTAAGAGGAAATCCTGATTCAAATTTGCATATTAAAGTAACTAGGTGAATGAAAATAAAGTATTTCTGGTAAACTTTCTTAATTTATGTTTCAAATCTTTCAAGTCATGGGCCATAAAAAGAAACTATGTAATGATATGAAAAAATAAATTATTATAATGTTACAAGAGGGAAAATTGAAGTGAGAAGTTGCTAAATTTTCAGTTGTTCTTAGAGCAAAATATCTAATCTTTGAAAAAACACAATACCACAGATGTTATTTTGTGTACATTGGTCATAGAAAGACAACTAAGAGAGATGATAAAAAATCTATAAAATATTTGCCTAAGAAATTGTAAAAATACTGCAAAACAAATGAATAATGAGTGGATGAAGAGGTACATTCAATTTTTTGACAGAACAGTACAGCATCAACTTTAAGAAATGAAGTTTAAGTTTTGCAAAGGTAAAACTAAGAACTACTAATGGCTGTACAACTGAGAAACCATGTTGTGTAGGCTAAAGAACATAAAGACTGAATAGTAGAGGAGGACAAATCAAGAATTTGTACAGGAACTGGTGACTGTGGAGACAAATTTGTATGGAGACATGCATCAGAAAAATTTAATGAATGTCTACTGAAGTCTGTTAAATTTCCTACAAGTTTGATAGTTTGGAGTTGCATGTCCTAGGAAGGTAGTGGTAACCTATGTGTAACAAAAGCCAGGATTAATGCTCAGGTTTATATAGAAATAATTCAGCACTCTTTCATACCATCAGATAATCACTTTGGTGATTTCAACGACTGGTGATTTGAAGCAATGCTATTTTCACTGAGCAAGAGCAGTAAAGGATTTGATACAGAAAAACAAATCAGGTATTTAAAGTGACCTGCTAACAGTCTGGATATAAATCCTATCAAAAACTTTGGTGAAAATTTATTTAAAAAACTCCTCACTTCAAAGGCACCAAATAAGGAGGAAAGAGTACTTCAATTAGAGTGAGTTGGCAAGAAATTGATAAAGATTATTGTCAAAGCCTGATACAATCAATGCCAAAACATATAATGGCTGTTATATGTAACAAAATTTCTTAGAAAATAAAATTTTCTAGGAAATCAACTATTATTAGAAATATTTTTAATTGAATAGTATTTTTTACTGTTATAAACATAAATAATAATTTATATATGGATTTTCTATTTATTGATAAATAGAGATTTTTATCTTTCCTATTAAATTTTAAGTACATTATTATTTATTGAACATGATTGGAAATTATACCCTCAGAGTGACAGCTATAAAATTTTGTCTTTAAGGTGAGGATAAAAACTTCATGTTAAATTTTTATTTCTTGTACAAAAAAGCTTCATTCTTATAGAAATAATTTACTTTTAATGTTTGTACTTAATTTATCTTAAAAATAAATTTTATTCCTAGCATATTTTTTTTCAATTTTGTTGTTTATAGCTGTTGTGCTTTGTATATTCCACGTGATTGCAAAATTATGTCAAGGAGTAGTAATTTCTTTTGGAAAGCTATAAAATATAATTATTTATAGGTTCCTTCTCATCAGATAGTCGACACAGTTTTATTATTTCATTTGCCAAATAAACGAATGGTATCATTGAGATTCTTAGCTTGGCATTTTTTAGGTAAGTTTGATCTCTTGTAGTCTATATTAATATTGTAATACATGCATTAGTATTGAATTAATTAATTGAATTAAATATAAAAGAGAAAAAACATTTCATTAATTAATTGCTCAAATATCAATGTTCAACTTTCTTCTTTAAAAATTTCATCTTAATGGAAGTTGAATTAATGGATGAATAACACCAGTTTAATAAATATTTATCAGATATCACATTAAACATTACTGACATTAGAAATATTTCTGTTTATTCATTGAAAATTTTTTAGATTGAAACATAATTTTGTAAATAAAATTTTCTAGGAAATCAACTATTATTAGAAATATTTTTAATTGAACAGTATTTTTTACTGTTATAAACATAAATAATAATCTATATATGGATTTTCTATTTATTGATAAATAGAGATTTTTATCTTTGTTGATTTTTTAATAGCAACTGTTTTATCTAAAATATAAAAATTACTTTTTTTGATAGAAAAAATATTTTTCTCAAATATAATTGTTTTGTAAATAGAGAAACTAAATTAAAAATTTTTTGAATTGATTTCTCCTGTAAAATATAAATTTAATATCTTAATATTATAAAATTTTTACTTTTTTTTAATATTTGACATACCAGAAATGATATAATATTTCACAATGATTCTATTTTTAAATTTGATATAGAATTTCACTTAATTTGTATTAAGCTACATACAAAATTGTTTATTATTAAAACTGAATGTCATAGTAATTTTAGTTATTTATAATTTAACTTTTAATGGATGAAATTATTTACCTTTATTTAATAAATTTAAAACATGAGAAACAAATTTCAAAAGTTGTAAATTCATTAAACAATTCATAAAGATAAAAAAAATCATTAAAATGTATCAAAGATTAGCCATTCTGGCATTTTCTGTTTCTGCATTCCATAGTCATGATCATATTAAAAATAGTAATGGCATTGAATTTTTTATTTTAGATTATTGTCACTTTTAAAATATAATTTGTCAGTTGAAGCCAAATTACATTTGAAGCTAGTGTATTTTGAATTGTTTCAATACAAATTACAGTTAATGTATAAAAACAATTCTGAAAGATTAAATTTACATAAAAATTCATAGACAAAAAATGGCTAAATAGCTTAAAATAAGTGTTTGATGTAACTGTAGTCTTGAAACTTTTCAAAAGATTTCTTTGTCTTTGTGAATCATTTAATAAATTTAGATATTTAATCAGTTAAAAATTTCACTTAATATATATATATTTATTCTGAAGATACTTTTTAAATAACAAAAGACTAAACCATATATCTAGATCTAAATATTTTATATTTGTGTTAAAAATTATCAAATTAAAGTCAACATATAAAGAACTTGTTTAGAAAGCTCTATTTAATCTTCATTTTTTTTTTTAAGCAAAAATACATTTAAATTTAATAATATACCATGTTCAGTTATTATATGCTATTAATAAACTAAATCTTTGCAAAATTTAAAATTTATTTTATAAATTTGTTTAAATATATTTCTGATTTTTACACTGTATTATCATATTTTTATTTATCTTCTTTACAAATTCTATTATTTTTGAGAAACTGTAATGTAATCTTTGATGATAAATTTTTAAGTATTCAATTAAAAAAATTATTTTTAAATCTTATAATGTGGTTTTGAAATATTGATGTAAATTTCATAAAATTCTTTTAAAAATCATATCTAAATCTTTCTTACATAATTTAGCTATTTTTCATCCTTTATGTAACTGTCACACTATATTAAAAAAAAAGAAAGAAAATCAATATTTATGAATCATAGTTATGATATGACAATATGGAATTATAGCACCAGAATAAATAAAATATTAAACAAAGAAAGCATTATAAATTTTGAATTGTTTAACAATTCAAAATTTATAATGCTCTCTTTGTTCAATATTTTTAAAAAGAATTATTAAACAATAATTGTTTTAAAAAAATATTTAATATTAAAAAGAGTAATTTAATTTATCATCAGACAATTTTAGTTCATAAAAAGTAGAATAAGTTTATGTAATTTTAAGTTAATTAGTTCAGTTTTAAATATTCTTATAAAAGTACCATAGTAACAATATAAAGAATAAAAACAAATTAAATTTGGAACAAAAGATGACAAAACAATACTTAAAAATAATGTAGAAAGAATATTAATTTACTAATGACATATAGGGGAGACCGGGGCAACTTTGGCATGCGGGGCAAGTTTGTCAAGCGCTTTTTTTTAAAAACAAATTAAAAGGAGACTTTGGTTATAGGTTAGGCAGTTGAGTTTTATTGGTGGCTTGTTGAGTGTAGTGTTTTTATTGTTCTCCAACAAGCGTAGTTGAATTATCAAGCAAATTTTCATTTTCGTTCAATTCCATATAATATTTTTTTTCCATTTATATTGAATTGGCAGGTTTTGTTATAATTCCATGATAACGAAAGTTACTTTTCCTGTTAGAAGGATGTAACTTCAACTTATTCACGTGGCCAGATCGTGGCTTGGCATTCTGTTCTCAGGGTTGTACTTAATGTTTCGAAATCATGACTAGCGGGGTAAGATCGGCAACATAAAGCCACATTAGAAGCAAAGGATAAAAATCAAACAGATGATAAATGAAAACATGTTTGCATTTGTTATTCATGTATATATGTCTTTGAACTTGCATTTCGTTGTAATAATATTAAATGGGTGTTGGATTTGTATTTCTTTGTTTTAATAGTGAATTCCAACTTATACATTGTTAATAACATAATTTTATATACGTGCCTATCTTGCCCCATTACTGTTGCCCCTATACCAGGGGCAACTTTAATAAAAATAATTAAAATAATTACAACTTTACAAAAAGAGAGAAGTTGCCGATCTTGCCCCTATACCCGGGGCAACTTCGTCAATTTCTCTCTTCTTGTAAAGTTGTAATTATTTTAATTATTTTTATTTCCAAACTGATTTTAACCAGTTCTATAGTAAGAAAACATTCCAATAGACAATATGCAAAGCTTTTTTTTCAGTTTACAGCAGTATTTATTACACAAAATTTAAGTAAAGCTTAACATGCCGATCTTGCCCCTATCCATCTCCCCTATCCATCTCCATCTACAGTATTGTACATTTGTGAAATTTACTTATTTTTCTGAATCTGTTTGTTCTATTTGATAAATATTGTTTTAAGTAGCTTAATCATTATAGACATCAATCTTTAGCTTCTTTATTATTTGGAAAGAAATATTTTATATAATCATAATATTATAAGACAGATTATAAAATATTGATGCTGTTATGCATAGAGAAATGGGACTGTTGACATGGGTATTGAAGAAATTTTTGAAAATACATTTCAATTCCCTAAATCCTAGGAAAAGAAGAATTACTAGTGGTATTTTTAGATATTTATTTATAAAAGTAAATCATAAATAAATTTTTTCTGGATAAATTGCAAATCATAAACCAACAGGAATCAATATAAATCACAATTTATCCTAATAAAAATATTAAATGTGCATCATTATACATTCTTTAAAGACATGTATAAGAAATTTGATATCATGATTGATCTGAAGTGACCAAGCTTTATTTATAAAGCAAGATTTAGTTAAAGCTTGGTTAAATATGAGAGCATTTTTCTGATTATTCAACCAGTTACATTTTCTACGTTTCCAATCATCACACCTAATCTACTTGCTTACTTCATCTCTCCCATCATTTTCCGTATTTATTATATAAATTAATATTTCATTTCATATTTAAAAATTTATAAAACTTTTAAAAAATAACAAAACTGAAATGTGGCTTTTCAAATATTGGAACAAAGTATTTTAAAATATTTTTGGATAACAACATTTAGCTGCTATAAATTCACGGAAATATTAGCCATTGAAGACTGTTTTATGTTTGTTTACGTGGAGCGTAAAAACGATTTTAACAATTTTGCGGAAAACATAAAAAAGGCTTAAATAAATAAAATATTGTTCGTTCCATTTAAACTTAAGGATATCTTCTAAACGCATCCCACTCCATCTCAGGTTTCTATAGCAACGTCTAATCGTTCGTTACACCAGCTGTTGTTTGCCATAAAAAATCGAAGTGAAACTCAGTAGGATAAATTGGATTGTAATATGAAGTTAACGAATAAACCATAATTCTGTCTGAAAGCTATCAAAATTGTCTCTGGCCTCACTTGTATCTTAAGTTATATATCCGCTGTCAAATTACGTACGTTTCGAACAAAATTGTTACAGATGAAGTCGATAATAAATGTAAATCAATCAATAAAACGTAAACTTACGTTGTGATAATATTTTGAGTCTGAGGGAGCAGAAAAAGAGGAACAATCCTAGTTTTGCTCATTAGGAAATGTCTCATCTCTCACCGATCTCTGATATCATCTGTGAGATCCCCTGTTGATTAAGAGCTTTTAAATAAATTAAATACAAATTGAAAGTAAAATTTTTACACACTTTTAACATCGTAATTTGGAAAATTATTGTTTTCATTTTGAATCTTTGACATTTATATATATATATATATTCACCAGTCTGTATATTAAGAACTCTGTTTTACTTGTTCCTCATCCAATTTACTACTTTGAAGAATAAAATCTACTTTAATCAAAAGTCTTGGAAAAATGTTGTTATTTCGGGTTGGATAGATGATAACACTGAATTGTTTTCGCATTTTTGTTTATAAGTTTTACAATCTTTTAAATATAAATTTATCTACAGAAACATCGCTTATAGTTTTTTTATATCTGATGATTAAAAACATACAACGGATATCTTTTATAAATTTTTATAAGATTTTCATCTTAAAATTGAAGCGCTGAGAGAATATAAAAATTATCATTTGTCTATTATTTTGATTTCGAATTGCTCCATTGTTTGATGTGGTAAAATAAAATGTTAAAATATAGAAATTTATAGTACGTTTTATGAATTTCACTTACATAAAAGTAAGTGAAATTCATAAAAGTAGAATTTCACTTACATAAAAGTAAGTGAAATTCTCATTGAAAACGGTGTTGGAATTAGCCTGATAAAAAAATTTACAAATTATAGAAATGTATATAATATATATTAGGGTTTTTAGTAAACAGTCGTGTAATAAGTGGATAAAATAATGCCTATGAAAGACAATAAACAGTAAACAGAGAGAAAATTGTTGTCTTCCAGTAAAAAATCGATGGCTCCATTTTAATTGATAAACATATTTTTGACGTATCTGAACGATATCTGGCTAATTTCAAGATGTCTGCGGCCCGTTAACATATGAACAAACCTTGAAAACAGTCTTAAAAATGAATGAGTTGTTGGTGTCAAAATTCGTAATTCATATTAAATTAAAGTCATAAAGATAAATTATATTGATTTTCTTAATGTTCGAAACCCGTAAACAGAATTTAACATTTATTTTTCGTCTTTGTATTTTCAGTTTCCATTCATTTATAAATGTCCTGGAGTTTAAAAATATTTTAGATGTGTTTTATTTTTAGAATGGATTAGGAAATTTATTTTGGAACCAAAAAATTAATTATTAAAAATAAAAATTCTTCTCTTTTTCTTTATTTATTGAGAAATGTTTATAATAAAGCTATATTATTTTATTGATATATTTGTGAATATTTAATTACCATATATCATGAATAAGATTACAAAATAACTGAAATACAACGTCATCCCGATTTACGAGTACTCGATACACGAGAATTCGATATAATGAATTTACCAAACAAGTTTACCAGACAAAATATTCGATTCAACGAGCACCCGATCGATGATTACAAAAACAAAATATAGGCATTCTAATCACGAATATGACCATGTGATGGGTGGCTTGTAGGTTTTAGTCTCTGTTTTTATTATTATTTTATTCAAGCCATACTTTTGTTTGCTATGAAGATACAACGTGAATGATATCAAGAAATAAGTGACTAACACCTGTGGATATTGCTATTCGTTCTAACGTAGTTGTGTAGTTTATTGAACTTTATTTCTATATAGCATGTCTTTACAACGGCGATTAGTTTTATTGATTAAAAAAACAAACTTACTTTACTCAATTTTGTTTTCTGCTTGCTTGTCGTCTTAACTAAGTTGTTTTCTTACCATTAAATGAAGAAATGCCTGGTAACTTGAGTTTGTTTGTTGTGTAGGCTTTTCTAATTACGTATGAGCTGCTTTTATCGGTGAATAACCTAATCAAACTTTTATTCATTTTATTTTATTTACAATCATTGGTTGATTGATAAATAGATGTTTTTCAGCACATTAATGTTATTTGAAGATCATGGATAGGGGTGAATAGCTTATGTTGGATCGAGGTTCAAACTTCTATCATAAGAAATAATGGAAAAACTTGTCTCTATTTACTGCGGACTACGCTGTAATTTTGTATACATTTACCTTAAAAATTTGTCCATACCATGAAAAAACTAAATTATATGTATCTGTTTTGAAACTGGTTTTATTAACTGTTCAAATTAATGAATAATTCAAGTTGTCAGCGTTTTTTAAAATTAAATTAATAGTTTAATCGTATATAGAGAAGAATGATAACATTTCAAAAGTGAGTAATTATACATCTACTTATTTAATTATAGGTAAAATTACTTAAATTTTATCAAATACAATAGCATTTAATCAGCACGGATTGTAATGAAAGTAATCAATCCTTTATATAAATTCCGATGCTACAATAAATTGTCGTAGCATTAGAATTAACATAGAGGATATAAAGATAGATTTATAAAATAAGACATAGTGCTTATATTAATATTTAAGCTATAAGAATAAAGCGAAAAAAATTGTTATAATTTCATTGAATTTTTATAGCAAGATATAGTGGAACCTAGCTTAACGAGCATAATTCGTTGCAAAATCTTACTCGTAATGCGAAACACTCGTTAAGCAAAACAGTTTTTCCCATATAAATTAATGTAAAATACGATAATGCGTTCCATGCCGAAAAAAATACTCAAATATTTTATGTACAGTATAACGTTTATTCAAAGAAAATTATACAATATACATTGTTAAGGACCCTAAATCATCATCATCTAGCGCGGAATGAACCAATCTGGAATGCGAATTCGATTTGCAGAAAACAAAAAAAATCACAATGTCTGATAAACAGGCCAAATTATATGCCAAATTCTTGGGCTATGTAAAGGCCATAATTAAATATTAATTAATTTGCCTAGAATTGGTAGGCAGTTATGTTGCCATTTTGTATTAAATTTAATAATTATAAGTAAATAATATTTAATTTAGATATTTTTAAATTTTTTTTTTAATTTTCNAAGCAATTCTAATAGTATAATATGTTTTAATAATTTAATCAGTTAGGAATCCAATCTCAGAGCAAGTGTTTCGAGAAGATGTATCATTAGCTGCAAGGGGTGGACAGTCTCACATAATGTTCACTCCTTTGAAACCTGATGAAATGCCAAAGGCTGGCCAAATAGTTGCTATGGATGCTGAATTTGTTACTCTTAATCAGGTTTAAATTTTAAATTTTTATGTTTTATTCTGAAATTAAATAATTAACATAAAAATAATTTATATTATATGCTAGGAAGAAGCAGAAATTCGTAGTGACGGAACAAGATCTACTATAAGACCATCACAGTTATCCGTAGCTAGAATTTCATGTGTTCGTGGGTAAGATAAATACTTAAAAAATGCTTCAATAAATTCATTTATTGCATATGATTCTATTTTAGGGATGGTTCGTTACAAGGTGTTCCATTTATTGATGATTATATTTCAACTCAAGAACAGGTCAGTTAAAAATTATATTATTTTATGTATTTTAAACTAATAATAGAAGGCCTCAATTAAACTGATTAAAAATGTAAAAGAATAAAACTTCAATTATACATCAGAAAGTGAGAACAATAATAATATTTTTTTAAATTTAGAAATAAAGAAATATAATATGATCCTTTAAATATTTGAAGTTTTGTTTCTTATCCAATTTATTTTATTAGTGGATCATACAATTATCCATAATGATTTTTCTTTCAATTCTTAAATGTTTTGTTTTCACTTTCTAAATAGGTTGTTGATTATTTGACTAAGTTCTCTGGGATTCAGCCTGGAGATTTAGATGTAACACTCTCTTCTAAACATCTAACTACTTTAAAAGCTACTTATCAGAAATTGAGATTTCTTGTGGATATAGGAGT
Source organism: Centruroides sculpturatus (assembly GCF_000671375.1). Classification (NCBI taxonomy): domain Eukaryota; kingdom Metazoa; phylum Arthropoda; class Arachnida; order Scorpiones; family Buthidae; genus Centruroides; species Centruroides sculpturatus. The sequence continues at coordinate 212,783 of NW_019385385.1, forward strand.
AAAGTTTGTTGGTCATGGATTGAAAACTGATTTTCGTGTAATTAATTTAGTGGTAAGTCATTCTTCTTAATGACAAATATTAAATAAAATCCTTTGACATAATTTTCTATCACCTGGAATATGACATAGCACAGCAGTCATAAACAACAAAATTGTGAAAAGAAATATACTAGAAATAAAATTTATTTTTAGATAAATTAGGTACAAATATTAAACAAATTATTTCCATAAGAATGAAGCTTTTTTGTACAAGAAATAAAAATTTAACAGGAAATTTTTATCCTCACCTTGAAGACAAAATTTTACAGTTGTGTCATTGTATATAATTTTCCAATCAAGCAGTATATCTTCCTCTAAGAGGAAATCCTGATTCAAATTTGCATATTAAAGTAACTAGGTGAATGAAAATAAAGTATTTCTGGTAAACTTTCTTAATTTATGTTTCAAATCTTTCAAGTCATGGGCCATAAAAAGAAACTATGTAATGATATGAAAAAATAAATTATTATAATGTTACAAGAGGGAAAATTGAAGTGAGAAGTTGCTAAATTTTCAGTTGTTCTTAGAGCAAAATATCTAATCTTTGAAAAAACACAATACCACAGATGTTATTTTGTGTACATTGGTCATAGAAAGACAACTAAGAGAGATGATAAAAAATCTATAAAATATTTGCCTAAGAAATTGTAAAAATACTGCAAAACAAATGAATAATGAGTGGATGAAGAGGTACATTCAATTTTTTGACAGAACAGTACAGCATCAACTTTAAGAAATGAAGTTTAAGTTTTGCAAAGGTAAAACTAAGAACTACTAATGGCTGTACAACTGAGAAACCATGTTGTGTAGGCTAAAGAACATAAAGACTGAATAGTAGAGGAGGACAAATCAAGAATTTGTACAGGAACTGGTGACTGTGGAGACAAATTTGTATGGAGACATGCATCAGAAAAATTTAATGAATGTCTACTGAAGTCTGTTAAATTTCCTACAAGTTTGATAGTTTGGAGTTGCATGTCCTAGGAAGGTAGTGGTAACCTATGTGTAACAAAAGCCAGGATTAATGCTCAGGTTTATATAGAAATAATTCAGCACTCTTTCATACCATCAGATAATCACTTTGGTGATTTCAACGACTGGTGATTTGAAGCAATGCTATTTTCACTGAGCAAGAGCAGTAAAGGATTTGATACAGAAAAACAAATCAGGTATTTAAAGTGACCTGCTAACAGTCTGGATATAAATCCTATCAAAAACTTTGGTGAAAATTTATTTAAAAAACTCCTCACTTCAAAGGCACCAAATAAGGAGGAAAGAGTACTTCAATTAGAGTGAGTTGGCAAGAAATTGATAAAGATTATTGTCAAAGCCTGATACAATCAATGCCAAAACATATAATGGCTGTTATATGTAACAAAATTTCTTAGAAAATAAAATTTTCTAGGAAATCAACTATTATTAGAAATATTTTTAATTGAATAGTATTTTTTACTGTTATAAACATAAATAATAATTTATATATGGATTTTCTATTTATTGATAAATAGAGATTTTTATCTTTCCTATTAAATTTTAAGTACATTATTATTTATTGAACATGATTGGAAATTATACCCTCAGAGTGACAGCTATAAAATTTTGTCTTTAAGGTGAGGATAAAAACTTCATGTTAAATTTTTATTTCTTGTACAAAAAAGCTTCATTCTTATAGAAATAATTTACTTTTAATGTTTGTACTTAATTTATCTTAAAAATAAATTTTATTNTTCATAAAATTCTTTTAAAAATCATATCTAAATCTTTCTTACATAATTTAGCTATTTTTCATCCTTTATGTAACTGTCACACTATATTAAAAAAAAAGAAAGAAAATCAATATTTATGAATCATAGTTATGATATGACAATATGGAATTATAGCACCAGAATAAATAAAATATTAAACAAAGAAAGCATTATAAATTTTGAATTGTTTAACAATTCAAAATTTATAATGCTCTCTTTGTTCAATATTTTTAAAAAGAATTATTAAACAATAATTGTTTTAAAAAAATATTTAATATTAAAAAGAGTAATTTAATTTATCATCAGACAATTTTAGTTCATAAAAAGTAGAATAAGTTTATGTAATTTTAAGTTAATTAGTTCAGTTTTAAATATTCTTATAAATGATTGGAAATTATACCCTCAGAGTGACAGCTATAAAATTTTGTCTTTAAGGTGAGGATAAAAACTTCATGTTAAATTTTTATTTCTTGTACAAAAAAGCTTCATTCTTATAGAAATAATTTACTTTTAATGTTTGTACTTAATTTATCTTAAAAATAAATTTTATTCCTAGCATATTTTTTTTCAATTTTGTTGTTTATAGCTGTTGTGCTTTGTATATTCCACGTGATTGCAAAATTATGTCAAGGAGTAGTAATTTCTTTTGGAAAGCTATAAAATATAATTATTTATAGGTTCCTTCTCATCAGATAGTCGACACAGTTTTATTATTTCATTTGCCAAATAAACGAATGGTATCATTGAGATTCTTAGCTTGGCATTTTTTAGGTAAGTTTGATCTCTTGTAGTCTATATTAATATTGTAATACATGCATTAGTATTGAATTAATTAATTGAATTAAATATAAAAGAGAAAAAACATTTCATTAATTAATTGCTCAAATATCAATGTTCAACTTTCTTCTTTAAAAATTTCATCTTAATGGAAGTTGAATTAATGGATGAATAACACCAGTTTAATAAATATTTATCAGATATCACATTAAACATTACTGACATTAGAAATATTTCTGTTTATTCATTGAAAATTTTTTAGATTGAAACATAATTTTGTAAATAAAATTTTCTAGGAAATCAACTATTATTAGAAATATTTTTAATTGAACAGTATTTTTTACTGTTATAAACATAAATAATAATCTATATATGGATTTTCTATTTATTGATAAATAGAGATTTTTATCTTTGTTGATTTTTTAATAGCAACTGTTTTATCTAAAATATAAAAATTACTTTTTTTGATAGAAAAAATATTTTTCTCAAATATAATTGTTTTGTAAATAGAGAAACTAAATTAAAAATTTTTTGAATTGATTTCTCCTGTAAAATATAAATTTAATATCTTAATATTATAAAATTTTTACTTTTTTTTAATATTTGACATACCAGAAATGATATAATATTTCACAATGATTCTATTTTTAAATTTGATATAGAATTTCACTTAATTTGTATTAAGCTACATACAAAATTGTTTATTATTAAAACTGAATGTCATAGTAATTTTAGTTATTTATAATTTAACTTTTAATGGATGAAATTATTTACCTTTATTTAATAAATTTAAAACATGAGAAACAAATTTCAAAAGTTGTAAATTCATTAAACAATTCATAAAGATAAAAAAAATCATTAAAATGTATCAAAGATTAGCCATTCTGGCATTTTCTGTTTCTGCATTCCATAGTCATGATCATATTAAAAATAGTAATGGCATTGAATTTTTTATTTTAGATTATTGTCACTTTTAAAATATAATTTGTCAGTTGAAGCCAAATTACATTTGAAGCTAGTGTATTTTGAATTGTTTCAATACAAATTACAGTTAATGTATAAAAACAATTCTGAAAGATTAAATTTACATAAAAATTCATAGACAAAAAATGGCTAAATAGCTTAAAATAAGTGTTTGATGTAACTGTAGTCTTGAAACTTTTCAAAAGATTTCTTTGTCTTTGTGAATCATTTAATAAATTTAGATATTTAATCAGTTAAAAATTTCACTTAATATATATATATTTATTCTGAAGATACTTTTTAAATAACAAAAGACTAAACCATATATCTAGATCTAAATATTTTATATTTGTGTTAAAAATTATCAAATTAAAGTCAACATATAAAGAACTTGTTTAGAAAGCTCTATTTAATCTTCATTTTTTTTTTTAAGCAAAAATACATTTAAATTTAATAATATACCATGTTCAGTTATTATATGCTATTAATAAACTAAATCTTTGCAAAATTTAAAATTTATTTTATAAATTTGTTTAAATATATTTCTGATTTTTACACTGTATTATCATATTTTTATTTATCTTCTTTACAAATTCTATTATTTTTGAGAAACTGTAATGTAATCTTTGATGATAAATTTTTAAGTATTCAATTAAAAAAATTATTTTTAAATCTTATAATGTGGTTTTGAAATATTGATGTAAATTTCATAAAATTCTTTTAAAAATCATATCTAAATCTTTCTTACATAATTTAGCTATTTTTCATCCTTTATGTAACTGTCACACTATATTAAAAAAAAAGAAAGAAAATCAATATTTATGAATCATAGTTATGATATGACAATATGGAATTATAGCACCAGAATAAATAAAATATTAAACAAAGAAAGCATTATAAATTTTGAATTGTTTAACAATTCAAAATTTATAATGCTCTCTTTGTTCAATATTTTTAAAAAGAATTATTAAACAATAATTGTTTTAAAAAAATATTTAATATTAAAAAGAGTAATTTAATTTATCATCAGACAATTTTAGTTCATAAAAAGTAGAATAAGTTTATGTAATTTTAAGTTAATTAGTTCAGTTTTAAATATTCTTATAAAAGTACCATAGTAACAATATAAAGAATAAAAACAAATTAAATTTGGAACAAAAGATGACAAAACAATACTTAAAAATAATGTAGAAAGAATATTAATTTACTAATGACATATAGGGGAGACCGGGGCAACTTTGGCATGCGGGGCAAGTTTGTCAAGCGCTTTTTTTTAAAAACAAATTAAAAGGAGACTTTGGTTATAGGTTAGGCAGTTGAGTTTTATTGGTGGCTTGTTGAGTGTAGTGTTTTTATTGTTCTCCAACAAGCGTAGTTGAATTATCAAGCAAATTTTCATTTTCGTTCAATTCCATATAATATTTTTTTTCCATTTATATTGAATTGGCAGGTTTTGTTATAATTCCATGATAACGAAAGTTACTTTTCCTGTTAGAAGGATGTAACTTCAACTTATTCACGTGGCCAGATCGTGGCTTGGCATTCTGTTCTCAGGGTTGTACTTAATGTTTCGAAATCATGACTAGCGGGGTAAGATCGGCAACATAAAGCCACATTAGAAGCAAAGGATAAAAATCAAACAGATGATAAATGAAAACATGTTTGCATTTGTTATTCATGTATATATGTCTTTGAACTTGCATTTCGTTGTAATAATATTAAATGGGTGTTGGATTTGTATTTCTTTGTTTTAATAGTGAATTCCAACTTATACATTGTTAATAACATAATTTTATATACGTGCCTATCTTGCCCCATTACTGTTGCCCCTATACCAGGGGCAACTTTAATAAAAATAATTAAAATAATTACAACTTTACAAAAAGAGAGAAGTTGCCGATCTTGCCCCTATACCCGGGGCAACTTCGTCAATTTCTCTCTTCTTGTAAAGTTGTAATTATTTTAATTATTTTTATTTCCAAACTGATTTTAACCAGTTCTATAGTAAGAAAACATTCCAATAGACAATATGCAAAGCTTTTTTTTCAGTTTACAGCAGTATTTATTACACAAAATTTAAGTAAAGCTTAACATGCCGATCTTGCCCCTATCCATCTCCCCTATCCATCTCCATCTACAGTATTGTACATTTGTGAAATTTACTTATTTTTCTGAATCTGTTTGTTCTATTTGATAAATATTGTTTTAAGTAGCTTAATCATTATAGACATCAATCTTTAGCTTCTTTATTATTTGGAAAGAAATATTTTATATAATCATAATATTATAAGACAGATTATAAAATATTGATGCTGTTATGCATAGAGAAATGGGACTGTTGACATGGGTATTGAAGAAATTTTTGAAAATACATTTCAATTCCCTAAATCCTAGGAAAAGAAGAATTACTAGTGGTATTTTTAGATATTTATTTATAAAAGTAAATCATAAATAAATTTTTTCTGGATAAATTGCAAATCATAAACCAACAGGAATCAATATAAATCACAATTTATCCTAATAAAAATATTAAATGTGCATCATTATACATTCTTTAAAGACATGTATAAGAAATTTGATATCATGATTGATCTGAAGTGACCAAGCTTTATTTATAAAGCAAGATTTAGTTAAAGCTTGGTTAAATATGAGAGCATTTTTCTGATTATTCAACCAGTTACATTTTCTACGTTTCCAATCATCACACCTAATCTACTTGCTTACTTCATCTCTCCCATCATTTTCCGTATTTATTATATAAATTAATATTTCATTTCATATTTAAAAATTTATAAAACTTTTAAAAAATAACAAAACTGAAATGTGGCTTTTCAAATATTGGAACAAAGTATTTTAAAATATTTTTGGATAACAACATTTAGCTGCTATAAATTCACGGAAATATTAGCCATTGAAGACTGTTTTATGTTTGTTTACGTGGAGCGTAAAAACGATTTTAACAATTTTGCGGAAAACATAAAAAAGGCTTAAATAAATAAAATATTGTTCGTTCCATTTAAACTTAAGGATATCTTCTAAACGCATCCCACTCCATCTCAGGTTTCTATAGCAACGTCTAATCGTTCGTTACACCAGCTGTTGTTTGCCATAAAAAATCGAAGTGAAACTCAGTAGGATAAATTGGATTGTAATATGAAGTTAACGAATAAACCATAATTCTGTCTGAAAGCTATCAAAATTGTCTCTGGCCTCACTTGTATCTTAAGTTATATATCCGCTGTCAAATTACGTACGTTTCGAACAAAATTGTTACAGATGAAGTCGATAATAAATGTAAATCAATCAATAAAACGTAAACTTACGTTGTGATAATATTTTGAGTCTGAGGGAGCAGAAAAAGAGGAACAATCCTAGTTTTGCTCATTAGGAAATGTCTCATCTCTCACCGATCTCTGATATCATCTGTGAGATCCCCTGTTGATTAAGAGCTTTTAAATAAATTAAATACAAATTGAAAGTAAAATTTTTACACACTTTTAACATCGTAATTTGGAAAATTATTGTTTTCATTTTGAATCTTTGACATTTATATATATATATATATTCACCAGTCTGTATATTAAGAACTCTGTTTTACTTGTTCCTCATCCAATTTACTACTTTGAAGAATAAAATCTACTTTAATCAAAAGTCTTGGAAAAATGTTGTTATTTCGGGTTGGATAGATGATAACACTGAATTGTTTTCGCATTTTTGTTTATAAGTTTTACAATCTTTTAAATATAAATTTATCTACAGAAACATCGCTTATAGTTTTTTTATATCTGATGATTAAAAACATACAACGGATATCTTTTATAAATTTTTATAAGATTTTCATCTTAAAATTGAAGCGCTGAGAGAATATAAAAATTATCATTTGTCTATTATTTTGATTTCGAATTGCTCCATTGTTTGATGTGGTAAAATAAAATGTTAAAATATAGAAATTTATAGTACGTTTTATGAATTTCACTTACATAAAAGTAAGTGAAATTCATAAAAGTAGAATTTCACTTACATAAAAGTAAGTGAAATTCTCATTGAAAACGGTGTTGGAATTAGCCTGATAAAAAAATTTACAAATTATAGAAATGTATATAATATATATTAGGGTTTTTAGTAAACAGTCGTGTAATAAGTGGATAAAATAATGCCTATGAAAGACAATAAACAGTAAACAGAGAGAAAATTGTTGTCTTCCAGTAAAAAATCGATGGCTCCATTTTAATTGATAAACATATTTTTGACGTATCTGAACGATATCTGGCTAATTTCAAGATGTCTGCGGCCCGTTAACATATGAACAAACCTTGAAAACAGTCTTAAAAATGAATGAGTTGTTGGTGTCAAAATTCGTAATTCATATTAAATTAAAGTCATAAAGATAAATTATATTGATTTTCTTAATGTTCGAAACCCGTAAACAGAATTTAACATTTATTTTTCGTCTTTGTATTTTCAGTTTCCATTCATTTATAAATGTCCTGGAGTTTAAAAATATTTTAGATGTGTTTTATTTTTAGAATGGATTAGGAAATTTATTTTGGAACCAAAAAATTAATTATTAAAAATAAAAATTCTTCTCTTTTTCTTTATTTATTGAGAAATGTTTATAATAAAGCTATATTATTTTATTGATATATTTGTGAATATTTAATTACCATATATCATGAATAAGATTACAAAATAACTGAAATACAACGTCATCCCGATTTACGAGTACTCGATACACGAGAATTCGATATAATGAATTTACCAAACAAGTTTACCAGACAAAATATTCGATTCAACGAGCACCCGATCGATGATTACAAAAACAAAATATAGGCATTCTAATCACGAATATGACCATGTGATGGGTGGCTTGTAGGTTTTAGTCTCTGTTTTTATTATTATTTTATTCAAGCCATACTTTTGTTTGCTATGAAGATACAACGTGAATGATATCAAGAAATAAGTGACTAACACCTGTGGATATTGCTATTCGTTCTAACGTAGTTGTGTAGTTTATTGAACTTTATTTCTATATAGCATGTCTTTACAACGGCGATTAGTTTTATTGATTAAAAAAACAAACTTACTTTACTCAATTTTGTTTTCTGCTTGCTTGTCGTCTTAACTAAGTTGTTTTCTTACCATTAAATGAAGAAATGCCTGGTAACTTGAGTTTGTTTGTTGTGTAGGCTTTTCTAATTACGTATGAGCTGCTTTTATCGGTGAATAACCTAATCAAACTTTTATTCATTTTATTTTATTTACAATCATTGGTTGATTGATAAATAGATGTTTTTCAGCACATTAATGTTATTTGAAGATCATGGATAGGGGTGAATAGCTTATGTTGGATCGAGGTTCAAACTTCTATCATAAGAAATAATGGAAAAACTTGTCTCTATTTACTGCGGACTACGCTGTAATTTTGTATACATTTACCTTAAAAATTTGTCCATACCATGAAAAAACTAAATTATATGTATCTGTTTTGAAACTGGTTTTATTAACTGTTCAAATTAATGAATAATTCAAGTTGTCAGCGTTTTTTAAAATTAAATTAATAGTTTAATCGTATATAGAGAAGAATGATAACATTTCAAAAGTGAGTAATTATACATCTACTTATTTAATTATAGGTAAAATTACTTAAATTTTATCAAATACAATAGCATTTAATCAGCACGGATTGTAATGAAAGTAATCAATCCTTTATATAAATTCCGATGCTACAATAAATTGTCGTAGCATTAGAATTAACATAGAGGATATAAAGATAGATTTATAAAATAAGACATAGTGCTTATATTAATATTTAAGCTATAAGAATAAAGCGAAAAAAATTGTTATAATTTCATTGAATTTTTATAGCAAGATATAGTGGAACCTAGCTTAACGAGCATAATTCGTTGCAAAATCTTACTCGTAATGCGAAACACTCGTTAAGCAAAACAGTTTTTCCCATATAAATTAATGTAAAATACGATAATGCGTTCCATGCCGAAAAAAATACTCAAATATTTTATGTACAGTATAACGTTTATTCAAAGAAAATTATACAATATACATTGTTAAGGACCCTAAATCATCATCATCTAGCGCGGAATGAACCAATCTGGAATGCGAATTCGATTTGCAGAAAACAAAAAAAATCACAATGTCTGATAAACAGGCCAAATTATATGCCAAATTCTTGGGCTATGTAAAGGCCATAATTAAATATTAATTAATTTGCCTAGAATTGGTAGGCAGTTATGTTGCCATTTTGTATTAAATTTAATAATTATAAGTAAATAATATTTAATTTAGATATTTTTAAATTTTTTTTTTAATTTTCCGTCCTGTGGGCACTAAGGGGCCTATTTTTGCAAGCCCATTATGAGTTCGGCCAGGTCCCAATGAGGCGGCCGGGAGGTGAGGGACGGACCAACTCCCGAAAATTTCCTGAGGATTATTTGACCCGTTTGGATTCGATTCCGGGTCCTCCCAGAGCGGTGGGCTGACACCTTGACCACTCGGCCATCCGGCCTTTTCTAAAATTTAATCTGGAATTGGTCATTAAATTTAATACGAGATGGCAGCATAACTGCCATCTCGTATTAAATTATCGTACCTCTAGTCAAATTAATTAATTTCTAATATTAAGCTTCAAAGAGGGTGAACAAAACCGTGTTCCCCACACATTAACGGCCATACATACAGGGAAAAAAATCCCGAAGTTTTGCATTTTTCGCCGTTTCAAGATTCCCTGGATCTTGGAAGGAAGCCATATTATCCCCCTGTTATATACAGTATAACAGCCGGAAAGTTAAAAATGAAAAGCCAAAATAAAAAAGTGCTTCCGATACAATAAGTTTATTTTTTACTAGGGACTTTGGTTTTTAAGGTACTTTGAGGAATATAATGCCCTATTTGTTTTGACTATGCTCCATTTTGGCCTATTTCCTATTTGTAAGAGCATGACAATTACTTTTTTATGGCAATTACTTCGTCTATTAAGAGCGGGCTTGATCCTGAGGGATCGACCAAGCTAGACAAGAGATGAGAAACGAAGCTCGACCGTATTACTCCAAGGATTCGAACCCGGATTCCCTACGCGATAGGATAAGCACCAACAGCTGACTTACAAAAAGCTTAAATAAATGGAAGAAAACAATGTACAGTAACGTATCAAAAAGAACTTTCCCGATCTTGAGCATAGAATATTTAATAGTTTCAAATTTCTAATGGTATTTTTCTCTTTATTCGTAGCTTTTTCTTTAACCAAACCGATGACGTGCCAGATTCATCCACAATAATTATTCGATGTCGAATTATGAAAGTTTTAAGGTGAATTTAGTGCCTCTTATCTGCTACGTTTGATTTTGCCGAAGTGAATTGCTGTATATTTTAATTCGACTTGGATTAGTTAAAAAGATATATTGCTGTGAATATTTTAATTAAAAGTTTCGTTTAGATTTTGTGTTTTGAAAAAGGTTTAAGAGATATAACCTCAAAGTGTTTAGTAAAGATTTTATTATAGTTACGCAGCTTTGAAATCTACAGCGGTGATGCTTAATCTTTTATAAAACGAAAATTCCACGTGCTGTTTAATATCTAGAATATCTCCCAATATCCTTAACATAAATCCTAGTGAGAGTGTACGATTTGAATTCGAGAATAAGGCTAAGACTCATTGTAAATGTCGTGTAATTTCAGATAAGTTATTTGTCTAATTAAGAAATATTGGATGGAAATATGCAGAATGCTTACAAATAGTTAACTTTGTCTTTGCTTAAACAAATTAAAAGGTAATTTGTACAACGAAGATAAGAAGCAGTATTAATCCCTTGTGATAAATCTTTTATTTCTGTAAATTACTTTGATTAAATACTTTCGACTTCAGCAAAATTTCATTTTGTTCTGTAATTACACAAATTATAACTTACAAAAAGAAATTAAACGTTATATGTATTTTATTTTATTAATTTGGATAGTTCAATTTTATAATTGAAAAATGAAAGTTAAATAAGTCATATACTGTATACTAGTTAAAAATTTAGTCATTTTAGCCTACTATTGTTATGTTAATTACGAACTGTCGAGAGGATGAAATCGGAGAGAAATGGGTGTTCATGTTTCATAGTGGTCTGTATTTTCCGCAGGGCCCTACAATAGGATGACCATCCGTTCCCGATTTCCTGGGCGTCCCCGTTTTTGACCGTCTGTCCCTGGCAAGGAAGGGAGTCGTGCTCCCATTTTTTCATTTCCTTGTAGTTACTGTAATATTGTCGCTTCGAGTTTTTCCGCCAGAAGACGTGTCCATTTCTTCAGAGTTGCCAAGTAATTTTTTATGAAGTAACCAATTTTTTGAGAAAATGCCAAAAAGGAAACAAATTTTAAAACCGTCCCTCACCCATTCTGGGCCTGGCCGAGCCCGTAACGGGCTCGCTAAAAGAAGCCCTCTTAGTGCCCATGGGCGGAAAGAGTTTTAAAAAAAAAGTTGTTATACATGTAGGCTGTTACTGTGTACCCTAAAAGTGAAGATTAAAATGTGTCTCATCGACGAAAAAAAGGCACTGTGATTAAAAATAATCTTATTCCTCTTTAATATGAAACTTGAGGATCAAAGAGTTTTGAAAATTAATATAATTTTCAATAATTAAAATATCATTTATATCCTATTAATGGAATATTGATTAAGCGAAAGTAAAAACTTCGTCAGATCCCATATCATTTTTCAGTGGAGTCTACCAGTGGCAGAATGAACAATTGTAGTCGGTCGAGAGTAGTTTCTCCCCGACGGACTGGCCGCTGGACTTTTCCGTTTCACGTGGATAACACCTATATATGGATCAGTTTCCGTAGAAACTTCCCAAAAGGCACCTCTTTGGCAAATTGCCCATGTACTGCGTGCCTTATCCCAGGGCTTCTTAAACTTTTTTATTCACGACCCCATTTATGATTGTGAATTTTTCGCGACCCCAAAAAAATATAAAATAAAGATATATGCAAATTTGCAAAAACAATAATGGTGTACTACCACAGTTCACTCTTGTGTTACAATGGAAATGAGACAACTGAATACACTGAAAAGTGACAACACTACACTAGTTCACACTACAATCAGTGTTGTTGAATCGTCGTCTCGCTGCACCAGAAGTGACACAAAGCGCAACTCACGAAACCTATGATACAAAGCGTGCCATTTTCAAACTCTCACAAATTATTTTCAATATTTTGCATTAAAATCTCGCGACCCCAAGATTTCGCTAAGCGACCCCAAATGGGGTCACGACCCATAGTTTAAGAAGCCCTGCGGCTTATCCCATCAATCCATCCATCTTTCAGTGGATACAGTCGTTAATGTTACTACTACTGTACGCTAGTTCATAGTTATGCGCAGATAACAAGCATTTTGCTGCTTTTACTAGCTAAATTCAGTGGGATTGCTGAGTTTAGCTGTCCCACTGAGGATAGCTAAACTAGGCCCTCCTATAATGCAAACCCTAAGGACTTACTCCTCTGTTACTCCAGTATGTAAATGAAAGTATGAAACATACGGGTCAAAATACCTTTAATTTATGGACAATCTTGTTTATTTGTTAAATGTTATTACATGTTCTTACTGCTTGTTGATTTTCATCTTACTGTACGTTATTTGTGCGAAATTTATTACCGTACTTGTAATTAAATATAAATTATTATTTTATGATATACAGTATATATAATCATTGTTATTGTTTACATTATACTCGTACATATATAGGAGAGGGCATGGGAATATTTTTTACTTAGTGCCCTGGTCACACTTAATACAGTATTGATTGTAGCCTATATTTTTTCCTAGAGCACTAGAGAGTATGAAAAACTTGTGCAAATCAATCAAAGGGTTTAGAGAGTATAGGAAACAGACAAGCAGACATTCTATTTTATATATACAGTGTTGAGAGTTTTTTTGAATGGAAAATTATTTCTAGTGAGAAAACATTTATCATACGTATTTTCAACGATTCTTGACACATATATTTTTTTCAGATCTTAAAATACAGTCGGAAACTCACGATTCTGTCGAAGATGCCAAAACAGCTTTACAGTTATATAAGAAGTATCAACAACTGTATAACAAAGGAGAAATTCAAGAACGTTTAAAGGAACTTTACGAGATAGGAAGACTCTTACAATGGAAAGTACCTGGTACCAACGATTAACATTTGAAATTTAATAAATTTCACCTTAAAGACAGTTCTGCCTAGCAGAAAATTTAAAAAAGAAATACTTTTTTATTTACATTTAAGATATAAAGCACATATTGAAAAGAATGTAATAATAAAAAATAATTATTGGGGAAAAAATAAAATTTGGTAGATGAATAAGGAAAAATTGTCTTGTTTAACTCTTATTAAATCAAAAATTTAATTCGGGAAATCTGATCCATGGTAAAAGTTGCATCTCCAAGACTTTTATAGAAGTTAATCGACTTAATTAAGGTGATAGATGTTGGTCGAGTTTGATGGCTTCAAGTTTTAATCACGTTATTAACGTTTATTAACGTCAAATTAAACAAAATATTATTTTTATACACAATTTAATGCAAAATTACTTATTTTTTAACGTAGACAAAAGTTTCTCTTAATATAACATGACCATAACTAATTATGATGAAAAAGCATCCGATTATTACCTAAGATATCCATCTAATTATTATTAACTAGGATATTAGATTGTTACCTAAGGTTATTACATTTCGAATGACTAACCTAATAACCTTACTAAATTAATTCTTCCTTTTCAATAAAAATAGCATTATCAATTTAATAATCAGTCCAACATTTAACATAAAACCAAATACAGTCGACTTCACCTCCCGGCCACCTCTAAACGGCGGCCATTTTTTTAAACAGGCCATTCTTTTAGAAATGCGTACAAAATAACCTCCAGACAACGGACATTATGTTCCTGTCAATGGCGTTGTTCACGGGTTTGACTGTACTACTAAGTTACTCAATATTGCGACAACGTGCAACTTATTAAACGATATCAAAAATTGCGTTTTCAGGTGAACGTTCTTCGATTTAACGCTTTAAATAATATAAAAACGATATATTTTAAATAATTATATATTTATTATATTAATTAACATAAGATTGTGAAAGGAAAGATGAAGGAAGAATGCGGATACGTGCTGTACTTCTTGGAAACTTGAAAGATAATTTACGTGAAGTTCAGTGACAATCGATTTTGTATATTTCACCTTTTGCAACAATTATTTCCAAATCATTTGATAAAGATGTAGACTATAAAATTTCATTTTTATCAACTGATAATTCAAAAATGTTCGATAAGAAGCGAGTAATTTTTTTAAAAATATTATCTGACTGCAGCACGAAATATAATATTCGTGTAAAATAATTCTAGCAGCTAGACTTATCTTAGGCTTCGTCCATTACGTGTACAGTTTAAGGGGGGAGGTCGCGAAAAATATATCATTGTAAACGATAGAGAGTGAGGAGGATCGAGGTATTGCCTACGTAGACTTTTTTTTTAACATTAGTGACAGGAATTCGTTCTTATAAGCCTACTTACTAGTCAAGTGACTTTCAGAAAATATTTACAGAAATTTTTCATTTTTTCAATGTCGGGATCAGTAAACTATTGTACTGTACACGCAATTAAAGAGGAGAAGGAGATTTGCCAAAATACACAATGGGAGGGGATCAAAAGTGGCTGAAAAACTACACGTAATTAATAGACCGGTCCTTATACGAGCTGCAAATATTATCCTCACTAATTTGCAGCTAACTTTGCTAATATTCCAGTAGCAGAGTGTTGAAGTAAGAGAACAACGATCGAAATTTCCTACATCCAATCAGTGAATAATTCATGTCAAGTTCGTGCACGAGTCACACCCAAATATATTGAATAACAATCGTGATGAAAAAATTAGAATACAAGGTCAATAAAGCTATTAAGTAGATTTTTTCCTATCTTATTAATAAATAATAAACGTTTCAGGAATTTGTGAAGAGCGGGAGCCATTTATAGTTTGTTTGATTGTAAGCTAAAGTAAATATTTTTATGGAATTTTTAACGACTTTTTCCAAGTATGTTAAACCTACTCCTTTTCTAAATTCGATTCATTTTGTTAAAGAAATTAAAATATTTCGAGTCGAAACGTTTTCGAGCATTTACGGACGTGTGTTACGCAGCAACACGTAAGAAATAAAGAACCGAATTGGCGATAGCAGCGCTATTAGCGAGTATAAATAAAACTAAAGCGGTATTTTCAATCAAGAATTAGAGAAGCGTGCATGGAGGTAAGTTCGTCTCTTCCGTATATTTACAACTATTTTTCAAATATTTAAACACGTTAAATTGTTGTTTTTAGATTAATAGTGGCAAAAATTACTCCTAACAGGCCCTATATATTTTTTTTCGTCTTTTTTTTTAGAGTTTACAGTTTGTTCTAAACATTTTAAACGTTTTGCATTTAATTAACTAGTAAAACAATATAAATGACGCTTAAATTATATATTATTTTATATATAAAAATGTTAAACTATGTATTAAAATCAAGTTTAGAATGTAAGAAGTTTTCCTGTTTCATCAGAAGAAACTGGAAATGGTTTCTAACTTCCATTTCCTTCCATACATTGATGCTCTTCTTAGAAATAATATAACACAAAGCAAATTCAATATAACTGACAGTCGACATTTTTCCAGTTCTACTATACTGACGCTTTTTTTATCGCTAGTAATTGTTTAATTACTCAGATAATTCTCCGTTGACATAACGATAAAGTTAAGAGTGTGTTCTACTTTCTGGTATGTTTAATTATCATATTTTTGAAGGTAAACCGGTTCAAAATGCGCCAAATTTTACGGCATGGAGTGATAAATTCGCTTTTAATTAGTAGAGTTGTAAAGTTCGATATAATCTCTTTAACAATTTCAAACCAATTTTAACTTTTGTTTCTATGTATACGCTTAATTTTCTCATTTTACAATAAACTTAATCATTTCCTGCATGTTTACTTCCTTGAATAAAATGGAAAAATCCATTACGAATATTATGAAATAGATTTTGCTGAATGAAAGGGGGTTTTAAATTTAGGCAGAAGATATTGATTAGTTCTTTAGTAATTATGGAATTTTATATAGAGAGTAATTTTTATTAATCATTGTCTATTAATTTTTAGGTTAATGAATTATCTGTAGCTGTGTATCATCAGGAAGATTTGCTTCCTCTTTAAAAAGGAAGCATGGTACAATGATAAAACTTCCAGTATACTGAAAATTTAAAAAAAAATCAATAATTCAGGTCACGCATTTAAAATTAACAAGAAAATAATGTATGTATATTTCTATTGTATTTAAAATATTGTATAAACTTAATTATTGATAATTATTTAGTCTCGTCGCTATCGCGTGACAGTCGCGTCGCTTCACATGTAGGCTATACTATAATACATTATTTAAATTTTAAGAGTTCACGCAGTATTAACGATATATTTACTTTAGAAATTTTTTTAAATATGCAAATTTCTATATTTCAAAGCTTATTTTAATGGAAATAATTAATTTTAAGTACTGTAAATAGCGACGATTATAATTTGAATGCGACGCGATGCCGCCGCGGCTCGCAACGCTATTTATCTATTAAATCATTACTAAAGTGGAATGCGTTAATGGAATTTACATTATTAATACAGGTTAAATTTGTGAAAATGGCGTCGCTTCGTGCAGAGAAATTAAATTTTACGTTTTATTTTTATAACTAACGCAATGTAAATGATCTAAAAAACAAATTTATATTAACATAATTAAGATTAATATAATAGGTGCTTTACAAAGATAAATCAGACAGCTCATTGCGCGTTGCGAGATAACGAAAGCGAAGCGACGCGACCGTCGGCGCGTAGATACCCAATACACTAATTATCCAAAATGGAATATAGTAATGAAATTTGCATTATTTAATGCGGAATTAAATATCAAGTAATGGATAAAGGAACGATTTTATCTACGGAAAACTCTATACTTTTTACATATCTTGAAATGTTAATTAATTTAGGTAAAGCAAAAGTTTTACTTTTCCATAATGCAGTCTAACCTCCAGCAACGTCCAATTCTAAATGCAGCCAATTTTTCAGGAACATTTCTTTTTCAAATGCATACAAAAATCTCCAAACAACGGCCATTTTTTATTTTTATTTTTTTATCACTGGCCGTTGTTCAGAGGTTTTACTGTATACAAGGATACAGAGGTTGAAAGCACCTCCTAGTTAAAACAAAAAATGTATCAAAGAGAGGAAAATAAATAGAATATAATAGGAATTTTATTTTATTTATAAATGTACAAAGCAATCTTTATCGGCTTGCAAAGTTTCGTTAATTTTGCTTAACTAATACGGCAATAATTAATTTCAATCACTTCATTCAATTAATCCATTGTAAAAATCTCTGAAACAAATCCTGTCGGCACTATTGACTGTATATTAGAATTATGTAACGAATCAAGTTTAAAAAAAATTAAAATAATAAATTATATTTGCTATATGAAAGAATATCATTTATTGAAAAGTGTACGGCAAGGTTAGCTTAAGCAATTAGAAATGCTGTTCTAAACTCTCAAAATAGTATTTATTTATTTATCGTTTCAAAAAACGTAAAAAAATATCCAGATAATTATAAACACTTCTATCATTTGAAAACTTCCATCTGGAATTCATAACACGATGTGACATCTAACGTTCATTCGTTTTGTTCGAATAATACACTAATACATCAATTTGACGTCATTCTTACAATTTTCTTATGAGAAAATGTGATAATGACGTCAATTTGGCGTAAAAATGTACACTAGGCAAAACGAATGTTGTTTACTATTCACTGAATTAACCTTTTCTAATAATGCACTTGCAACACATTATTATCTTAATTACCTTATACATTGCACGAATTAGTAGATAATTTGAGAAACTTAACTTTTTCTCCCACAAGATAAATATTTGTAGAGATGTCAGTCAAACCTCTTTGTTTTCAATATTGCCTTTAATAATGTGTACTTAAGATTATGTATTTAACTCTTCTATTATAAATGAATTAACTGATTTTGTTCTTGAATCATTTATTTTTTAAAAATAATAATTATTGACTTAAATCGTTTAAATGTTATTATTAATTTAAACATATCACAATTTTAAATATTTAAAACGATGCAATAACTTCGGTAAAGAAGAAGAAATCGGATTTCGTTTCCCAACTTCTTCAGAATGTTTGAAATTTACAAAAAGTTATGCAATTAATTTTAGAAATTTTCTTAAATATGGTTATGCACAATCTGACTATTAGAGAATTTCGAATAGTTATCACTTAGTTATTATAATATAAAACTATTGAACACTGGTAGTTGATAGCGGGTTCGGGCCTGATCAACAGGCTGGCCACGTGGAGTTTCCCGGGTTTTCTTCAGGTGTCTAACACCTAAATAGGAATAAAAAGTTCTCCCAGGAAGCACTACTCCCTTGACAGATCGCGTATGTGTTGCATTGCTTTATCCCATCAATCCTATTTATGATAATAACTTTTAAATGTTTTTCCCAGCGAAATAAGTTTTGATAAAATAGGGAAGAAAATAATTCATTTTCATTAACAATTTATCAATATTTCTGGATTGTGGAAGATTGAATTGTTATTGATGGGATAGGACAGTGAAACACATTAACTATCTGCCTGGAATGATTCCTTCCGGAAAGACTTTCCTAAAGGAAACGGGTCCCTATTTAGGTGCTAGACACGTGGAGAAAACCCGAAAAACTCCATGTGCCAATTTGTTGATCAGGCGCGAACCAACGACTACTCTACACCCCGGTGGAATTGTGAAAGATAAAGACTGCGTTGAATTTTTATTCTGAAAGTTGATGCAATGCTGATTGTTAATTCTGATAGTTGTAGATCTAATTATAGTCGACATTATGCAAGTTCAAATTACTTAAATTTATGTGTAAAGTATAAAAACATAGTCTACTATTCCGATCTTATATGATGCAATTGATAAATGAAAAGATATAATTACCAAAACACCGACCATTGATTTAACTGATAAGTTATAAGTGCTGTATTAATTAAATTATTAGCATAAAGAAGTATAGATAAATACTTTTACTGTTTTTTCATACCAGACAGATAACAATAAAACAATACAGTATAATCTATTCAGTACATATTTACCAATAAATAAATACGTTTTATTTACAGTAATTCATAAAAATATTTATTTTCGAATTTTAAAAGTCAAACATATATCAAAATATATGATGATATAGCAATAAAGTTATATTATCATATAGAATCTAATTCTTCTTCCTTAATATAGATTCGCTTAATTCTTGGAACAGAATATAACATTAACATACATATATATTTTAATTTTGATGGTTAATTTCCTAATAAACAAATAACACCAATGCATTTATTCCATTATTAACTTAGTAAATAAGATAGAGGTCTCATTATGGTCCACCAATTCCCCCCAGAAATGACTACGTTATCATCTAGACTAGGTGACAGTTTAATAATTTCAAAATAACAGTTCAAACTTGGTGGGCCATAATGAGACCCGTACCTTATAATAACATTATTTTTCAAGTTGTTTAGCAGACGCGATCAAGGAAGAAAGAAGCATTTACTTTTTTCTTTAATGTTTGATAACTGAGATATCGATTGTATTTTCCATTTAAATTCTCATTTTTTCAGGTAAATACGAAAATTCATATTTTCCGAAAAAAAAGACATCAACATGAAAAATACATCGTTACATCTAGATTGGACTGATTCTAACTCTACTTTTATGCACCATGGTTTTCCTGTGATTGTACCGTTATCGATCGTCATGGTAATCATCATTATATTAGCAATAGGTGGAAATATCATGGTTATTCTCACAATCTGCAGGCATCGAGGGATGAGGACTAGAACTAACATTTTCATTGTCAATTTAGCAGCGGCCGATATCCTTATTGCTGTTTTCAATATGCCTTTATCGTTGGTCACTCTTATAAGTGGCGATTGGGTGTTCGGTAAAGGCATGTGTCTATTCAATGGCTTTACCATGGCTCTTTTTCTCATTTGTTCCATTCACACTTTGATGTATATCAGTATACATAAATATATATCCATCACAAAGCCATTCAGTCGAGCAATGAATCCTCGAAGAATTAAGATAATGATTGCGGCTACATGGATCTGGTCATGTATCTGTGCCACAGCGCCTCTATTGGGGTTGAATCGCATAATTTACAAGAAAGGTTCATCCCAGTGTGGGCCCAGTTATCCAGATGACGTCGGCGATTATGCTCATTCTTTCATCATTACCACAACCAATTATATAATTCCATTAGGAGTCATGACTTTTTGTTATTTTCATATATTTCGTGAAATCCACGAACATATGAAGAGAATCCGAGAAACATCTAATATTAACTTGGAGAGTTCTGTTTCTCAACAGAAGAGGATATCAATCACCCTATTTTTTGTGTTAGCTTGCTTTTTAATATGCTGGACACCGTTTGTTTTGTATTCTACTTCTGTGGCCATCATGAAAAACAAATCAATGATGCCGCTCGTCATTAATCCTATAGTAAGTATAATACATTTTATATTCAATTTTCTGTATTTCGATTTATTACAGTTTTACAAAATCATCAAACTCACATAATATATTATAAAACGAGGAATGTGTTCTATAAAATCTGTAGGCTTCATCGGGTCCCTAGAATGGCAGGCTTCACCTACCGTTCTGGGGACCCGGGTTCGAATCCAGGCTAGCAACTCCTCGCTAATCTAATTCTTCATGAGCAATCTATCTTGGATATATCAGGTCCATCCCTCATCATTCGGCCGCTTCATTATGGGCCAAGCCCACGTTGGGCTTGATAAAAAGATCCTTAGTGCCCACAGGGAGTAGAGTCCAAAAGTGAACATAAATCTTGTAATGACCTGATATCGATAGAATTTTATTTCACATTTATTAAATAATTTTCAGCTCTTCAAATTTTTCTATGCTTCAGATTTGATAAGTATTTAAATGATCGCGACAATTCCCATTTCTTTTAATTCAGTGTTTCCTAACGTGGGGCCCACGCCCCGCAGGGGGGCAATTGGATTGTTATGGGGCAATTCGAAAATGGATTCATTCAGAGTTTAAGTTAACAGTATAGCCGCTGTATATGTTAGGAGGGACATAAGAATTTTAGGTGGGGCATAGCACAAAAAAGGTTGGGAAACACTGTTTTAATGTAATTCTTTTTCTACGAATAAATGTAATTTATTAAAACAAGAATAAAAATATAAAAAATATAACAAAAAAGAACAATACTTAATGCTTTTAAATTAGAAATTAAAAATACGTTATACAGAATATACAAGTATAATTGGATAAGCTAACAATACTTACTCCCTTGTGTTTCAAGCTATTGATCTCATTAGATTAACACTTACATTACACAAGTTGATCCAAGTTAATTAATATGTATAATGGTAACATGTTAATTTCTATTCACCGTATTCATTTGTATTATAAGCAACAGTTTCATGGTATGAGAATTCCTAGTTTGTATAATTTATTCAAATGAAAGTCCATTTTCATTAGTGTTTAAACCTATTATAAAAATTAATACTCAAATATTGTACTTTTTAATTTGAATAACAACGGAAACGCCTGAATTAGTTAATACTTTTTAATGATATTAAACAATTTGTGATGTTATTTAAACGTTTCTATTAAATATTAATGACTTTTTCTTTTACTATTTTGTACTTGTAGAAGTATATTTTCCCTGTTGAATTGCTGCGATTAATGAATTATTCATGCAAATATTCCCTGGTTCATTGATGTATAGGCTATATATATGCCTATATATACACTAATAGAATCAATCCAAAGTAATTTAAATGTATTGTTTACGACTATGTTTGAAAATCAACTCGATTAAAATTAACTTAAATAATCTACAATTAATTCTGTTTAACAATTTCAGGTTTATTGGTGCGGATACTTAAATTCTGCCTGTAATCCCATTATATATGCCTTCAGAAGTCCTTCATTCCGCCAAGGATATAAAGAAATAATGTGTGGCACTTATCAAGGTCCTATACTTAGTGCAGGTAGGGATTTTATTTTAAACACTCACATTTTCTAGCATAATGAAACTGAATGAAACTTATACCAAACAGGAAACTGTAAATTTATGATTTAATTAACTCTAATAGATATAAATTATGAGAAAATAGTTTACTATTCCATGAGGTTTACAACAACTCAAACCTTTTCAATCCTACAAGGAATAAAACCTGAACCTTTAACCTTAAAGTTCCATTTTTCTATTATTTATTCTGATATTTATTAAAGTTACGATATCTCTCGTGAAATTCTTACTAAATATGCACTATCATTACTTTCAATGTAACCCGAAAAGGGTTGAATTATCATCAAGCGAAAGCGTTTGCTAATTAATTAAAATATTTTATCACAAATACTTTCTATAAATGAGGAAATGAAACCAGTTTGCAGATTATATTTCTATCAATACTTTGTTTTTTGAAAAAAAATTTCCTTTTCAAGTAAATTTCTCTTTCATGATACAATTATCTAAAAATTTTATATCAAAATATTTAGGATTTTCCAATAGATTTAACTAGAAATTTTCCTATCTAGCAATTTCCTATAAAGGAATTTTCCATAAACTGAACGTTTACATACGTCCAATTTATATTCGTTAGACATTATATCTTAGAATCATTACTTTGAGTTAATTTCGAAGTTTGTTAAATCATAATTAATTTTCAGGAAATGATCCAAAAAAGTACAAAATTAGAAATTCATATAAATCAACAGATCCGAAAACCATTGCTAGAACTGACACATTGTAACTATACTCATTTCCTTTATTCCTGGAATTATAAAACGGAACAAGATTATAAAAAAAATGGGATTTCTTAGATGATGATTAGTTCTTAAAATTTTATCCTTTCATAGCAATTATGCAGTTTTAATAGATATAGATATTAATTAATAAAAATTAAATTAATTGGGAGAAATCAATTAATCAAATCTGTGCAATTACTCATTCTGTCCTTTATCAGTAATTGATTATTTTTGTTCTCTTTCTATAAAAAATTAACAGATAAAGAATTTATTATAAATATCTCATAATTATAGTTTTAAAAGTGTTCTTATATGCTGAATTTTCTTCTTATAAGCGAGATATCCATTCTGGTACTTAAAAAAAATTGAAGAATGAATCATTTTGAAAACGTTTTTCTTAAAGTTATTTATACGTTGTAAATTTTTATATTTAAAATCTAATTTTATACTTAAAAAGCTATGATTAGTTCATCGCCATTATAAACATTAGAAACCGTGAGAGACTACATCAATATTTGTTTTATCAGACTAAGAATGTTATTTCAATAATCTATATGTTTACTAATGCACGCAAGTTTCATTGATGGTATTAATATATACTGCTTCTTAGTTTATCAACGTTGAAATTAATAGCTTTCTAAATAATGTAGATTTTATAGAATAGCGTTAACTTTTCACGAAAATTTAATATTCTATCTAGATCAATGATACACTAAGTGTTCAGGAGTTTGTACATTTATGAATAGGATAAAATTATTTTAATAATATAAAATGATAGTCTACTATTTTGTAAACAAATTAAATATGTTCAAAACTAGAAATATTAAAGATAATTTTAAAAGGTTATTTTTAATTTTTTGGTGTCTCAAAATTGTTTTTATTATGATGTTCTGCGAAAATCAAATTTAATGAGAACAGTTTTGTAGATGATAAGCATTTGAATTCATTGAACTTTTAGAAGTCGTTTCGTAATTTATTTTTAAACTTATAACAACAAATAGTTAAATTTGTTTTAAATAATTTCATAAAGTAATTACGGCAATTAATTTCTAATACTTTTATAAAAGTTCAATTACGAAATGCAAAGCAATTGTTAGAAGCATTACGCGCAATGCTTAAAAATTAGAATTACAATTAATTGAAACGTTAAGTAAACAGTATAATGTTCAAAACTAAAAGAAAATCATATAAATTATATTAATTTTCTACATAAATATTTGTAATTTTAATATCTTATTTAAATGTAATATTCTGTAGTATTGCTTATATTTAATTATATTATTGTTAAAAACAATAAAGGAAATTTTAGTTTTTCTAACACTTCATACATGCATTTGTGAATATACTTGATGCCAAAAATATGTTATATTTATTATATAACATTTGAAACATACTTCTATATAACATACAATTATAATAATAATCAATCTTGTTAACTGGTGAATAGATTAAATTATAATAAGTCAAGCTTCAATAATATATTTCTGATTATATCAAGTTTTTATTACACATTTTTAAAAATAAATCACAGAACAGAATGAAAATCTGCAGAATTTTGGAAAATTAACATAACGATAATGTAAAAATATNTTTCTGATTATATCAAGTTTTTATTACACATTTTTAAAAATAAATCACAGAACAGAATGAAAATCTGCAGAATTTTGGAAAATTAACATAACGATAATGTAAAAATATTTTATTTCTCATTCAATCATTACACCAACCAAGGAAGAATATTAAATTATATCGATAATTAGTACTAATAATAATTTATTGCACATAGTAACAAGTTGCAAAACAAGAAGTTAATTAGAGAATATTTTAATAAATACAATCGCAAGCAGAGATTTTTTTAGTTTAATTAACCTTATAGAAACAATAGAGATTATCATTTTTGAAATCTCCATAGATTAAATGGAAATTAATTAAACAAGGTCAGAGCCATTCTTACTTTCAGTATGAATGCTATTTGTTCAATTAATAACAAAGAAGGATATATTATTGACGTCGTAAAATTCTTTTTATGAACTCTTAGAACAATGTGCAATAATTCCATATATTTCCATATGGTAGCCTACTAATAACTTTTGTCATTTTCATTAACAGGCATACTTATAGCAGTTATATCGTCTATTAATTAATGAAAATGGCAAAAGTTGATAGTATATTTAATTGTACAAGTAGGATATTAATATAGGATTGTTCAATTTTAAGAAAGACAATTAAATTTTATTATATATAATAATAATAAATTATGTAATGGTAATGAAATAAAACAGAGTATTACATGTATTAAGAAATGTTTCAAATCTGAAAATTGTTTAATACATCTATAATAATGTAAAAAAACTTGCAAAAACTTTAAATGTATTTGCAATAAATTTTTAAACTTTATTATTTTTTTATATTTTAATTTAAAAATTAAAAAATATTTTTTACATAATTTATATTATTTGTTTATTTATTTTTGAAGAAAAAATGAATGAAAAATATAGACATTTGACACACTAATTACTGTAACATACTTAAATGTTTTATTGTCGTTTAAATTATTTATGTAGTGATAATTATTACTTCATTAATAATTTACTCTAGTTAAAGTCAAAAATTAATTACGCAACTATAAACTTTTTAAAATCAAATAACAAAAGTCCTATTAATTTTGATCCTTTTAGATGCACGTAATGGAATTTTTCAAATTCGTCTCCAATTAAAGCAGCTCAAACATGCTCCTAACTTGCTTTGCCTTAAATAATTAAATGAATAATAATTTATTTATTGTGATAAATTTTTACAATTATTATTATTTTTTCGTTGTAATTCAATTAAAATTTCGTTGAAATTTTCTCAATATTTATTCTAAATAATTTCATATTTGCATTTGAAAAACATTCTAATAAGCTTTTAATTTTATAAATAATAGAATGATAAGTTCCTTTAGATACAAATGACAGTTGTATTTTATGTTAATTTTGTATTAATATTTTGGATTATTAAATATTAATATACGTGTCAACAAGTTACATAATTACATTAAATGATAAGGGAAAATAAACATTTAATTGTTTTCCTTCAATGAATCTTTTCATTGTTGTAATTATTTCTTATTATTTTAGCTTGAACAAACCTAAATTACAATTAAAGTATCTGTTATGTTAAATTACAATAAAGAAATTCAAATTGTATAAAAATAAGAATAAGAATATATTTTCATTCTTTTTATTGAGCCTCAACCTTAATTATTAGAAATTTGAACTTATGTAACATTCTGAAGAATAGCTGTTTATCTCAACAATAAATTTAATAGTTTTTTCATTCTTAACTCTTTTTGGTCTCTAGAAGAGGGCCTTCAGAGCGGTAGGATGACGCTTTAACCACTTTTATGCCATTTTTAATTGTATATTTACATCATAAAACAAAATTTTTACCGATCAGTTAGACGGATAGCCGCACCGTAGGTGTTCGATTTTTTAATTGAAGGATCCCGAATTGAATCCGGTCCAGATCTCAGGAAATATTCATAAATGAATCCGGTATATTCGTTCGTTTTCATACGTTAGTTTGTCGACCCCGTGACATGTTTAACCAACCGCAATGAATAAATTTCTACAATAGTATTCTAATACAAAAAAATAGGGGGAATAACCTTTAACATAAATATAATTTTTAAATTTAAAAAAAATCTATATCTTTCATATTTTCGTAATTATTTAAGGTTTGTTGTATGTAAACTATCAAAAATTATGATTTATAATCAATTATAATATGACTCGACGAAATATTTATTTTGTAATAATAAATTTTATTACATAACAACACTAAATTGCTGTGAAAAGTTGCATGGTAGGAAGAAACAGTATAAATAAATGTGTAATTTACGTATACATTTATAGTACATCGTTTATTAATAATGTTCGCAAGATTACTTGGTAGCATTCTGTTTTCCTGATTTTGGGTCAGAGGAGAATGATCTGGAATATGATTCATAGAACGTTCATTGATGACATAAAATTAAACAGACAACCGTCCGCTTATTTCATAATTTGCCAGACAACATCCGTATCGCGCTAAAAATTCTTCAACATAAAAATAAAAATAAAAATAAATGTCTGATCATCATTATTCAGTCGGTTCATTTATATTTTCTTAGGCCTCACCAGATTTTTATGCATAAATTTAGTGTTTGTTTTTGGAGAATATGTTTTCATAATTAAAAATAAATGGTTAGATAGTTAATTGATTAAGTTAAGAAATAAATATTTTTAAAAATTTATTATAGACTAATAAAATCTTTCAAGATAATTAATCTTAAGTAAATTATAATAAGTCAAGCTTCAATAATATATATTTTCTGATTATATCAAGTTTTTATTACACATTTTTAAAAATAAATCACAGAACAGAATGAAAATCTGCAGAATTTTGGAAAATTAACATAACGATAATGTAAAAATATTTTATTTCTCATTCAATCATTACACCAACCAAGGAAGAATATTAAATTATATCGATAATTAGTACTAATAATAATTTATTGCACATAGTAACAAGTTGCAAAACAAGAAGTTAATTAGAGAATATTTTAATAAATACAATCGCAAGCAGAGATTTTTTTAGTTTAATTAACCTTATAGAAACAATAGAGATTATCATTTTTGAAATCTCCATAGATTAAATGGAAATTAATTAAACAAGGTCAGAGCCATTCTTACTTTCAGTATGAATGCTATTTGTTCAATTAATAACAAAGAAGGATATATTATTGACGTCGTAAAATTCTTTTTATGAACTCTTAGAACAATGTGCAATAATTCCATATATTTCCATATGGTAGCCTACTAATAACTTTTGTCATTTTCATTAACAGGCATACTTATAGCAGTTATATCGTCTATTAATTAATGAAAATGGCAAAAGTTGATAGTATATTTAATTGTACAAGTAGGATATTAATATAGGATTGTTCAATTTTAAGANTGCAATAATTGAAAGCGAATGTGGACTTATAAATTAAAAAATTTTAATTACACATTTCTTTATCATATTAAAGAAAGATATAAACATTAATTTAACTAATTAATGTTCTATTTGGCGATTGTATATCTTACGGTCTCTCATCCACTTTACATACAATACGAAGAATTTTAATAAAGTAAAACATCTAACAAATAAAATTTTATACTCCATTACTAAATTGACTCTCTTAATACACGAGAGTAAAATATTCGATAATCTTTATGGTTAAGTGAAAAATACAATAAGCAACGTAGAACGTAGTCTGTTACGAAACATAAACGTTAAAGAAAGAACGATTAAAAATTTCATCATCGATAACTGCAGGATATTAGATTTTAATTATTTTTACGCATTTTATATAAACTTATTTTACATGTATTAGCCTACTTAGTATTTAAAGGAGAAAAATTTAATCTGAAAATTATTCTATCGCAATAATGGTACTTTATGTTCTTCGTTGAAATCTACCAAATTGTGCTCGATATTTAATTCACTCATAATTCTTTCGATTGGCACTTTGCGAAAATAAAATTTTAAATATCTTCCTCTAGAAACGGTGTAGTTGTACTTTAAAATATTCCCTTTTTTATTCACAGGAAGTTCCGTTCGTACGATGAGTTTCCGTTCACGTTCGTTACGAACTTCTAATAAATCTCATAGAACGTTTTCAGGTAAGTTTTCAACATTAATTTATTAGCTTCGTTCTCTGGAGAAAGTATACGTACTTTTTTCAATAGTGTAAATGATTCTTTTATCGATTTAAATAAATTACAAAAAGGTAAAATGTAATATTATAGAGTATTTGAGCACTTTTCTGAGAAAATAATTTTTAATAACTTTAATACTACAGACAGATTTACTTTGAGAAAATGGCGATCCAAGAAGAATAAAGATATTATACCAGCGAAAACGTTGCCAAACAGAAAACGTTTTCTGTCACAAACCTCGTGGATCAGTTTACCTTGTTTGCCAATGGGTTTGAAAAGAGTCATTACTACCAGCGTTAAAGAAAATAATGAAAAACGCAACAATCCACCGGAAAAATCACCAAATTTAGAAGAGGTTGTATCCAATAATCAACAGAAACTATCGCCAGTAGCAGAAAAAAGATTGTCAGTGTCGTGCCCTTCGTTAAAAGAAACAGAAAACAGAACACCAGTTCAAGAAAGTTCCGAAAATTGTACAGATGAAGACTTAAAAGAAGTCACACCGACGATAGGAAATGGCTCCGTTATAACGGAAAATACTGATGTGGAAATCAACATCTGTTCAGAGAGTACTTTTTAAACGTTTAATACCCGCATTCACAATCAAGAGTTTAGAGTTAGAAGTTAACCAATAAGTAAAACAAATAGCAATTGGATAACTTCTAACACAAGCTCTTGATCCTTGGTTGTGAATACGGCCTTTAAAATATTAATATTAAAATACAGGCACAAAAGGCAGTAATTTACAACAATTTTAGTAGTAAATGCTGTCATCTTTCTAGTCACGATATAAATAAAATTGATTTTAAACTGACATTGACGTACAACATGACAGAAACTCTTGTTATACTCTTTGTTGTTGAACTATTTTGAACGTGATCAGAGAACAAATTAAATACGGTCGTTGTTTAAATGAATACGAAGATTAACATATCAACGTTGAAGGAACGTTATTATTTAAAATCATCTGCACAATATTTTCAACATTTAAATTAAACAATAAAATTTCATTAAAAAATAATTTTAATATGTATCGGTATAAAAGTTGCAAAATTTAAATATAAATAACAAGCTTATTATGTAATTTAAATATTTTAAAAATTATAAATGCACAGTTGCGTGGCGTCACAGGTATAAAAGAAAGTACCTTTTTTTCATTAAAGTTGTACAAATATTTAAAAATTGAATTTAAAATACACTTCTTTTGAATGTTATAATTAAAATAGCCGATTTTAACAGTAAAAACCGAATATTCGTATGTATAATAAGTGAGAAAGGACACGATCTATTCGCATCACGTCGCGCCAACTGAAAAACATGTATACGCTAAATAAAATTTTATTTATTTAAACATAATCATACATGAAATTAAAGCGTAAATTTTTCAGATTAATGTTTATTCTATGTTAGATTGTTTGAATTAAATTGCCGCATAATAATTAGAGCTATGAAATGTAATTATTATAATTAACTGCGTCAGTCTGACCATACATATTTATTCCACTGCTTTGTAACGTAATATGTAACTGTAATACTATAAAATGTTGTGTGTACATACACAAATAAAATTGAAAAACAAAATATTTTATTAAATCTGTGTAATTTTAAGTAATTTTATCTTTATAAAAAGTATTATTTTACTTCACTAAGCTGATTGAAGTACTAATAGAGAACCATTTGTAGACTACTTAAATTGATAAGAGATAATTTAAAATCGAAACGATTATTTATCCATAACTTGTGTAAAAAGTGGAAGAAAATACGTAGACATATGCAGTGTATTTAATAAACATTAAAAATTTGTTACTAGAAAATTTAGGCATGTGAAACACTTCTTGAATGTGGTCGTCATGAAAGCTTTCATATTTAAAACTGTTAGAAATGTTTATCAAACGC
Organism: Centruroides sculpturatus; assembly: GCF_000671375.1. Lineage (NCBI taxonomy): Eukaryota > Metazoa > Arthropoda > Arachnida > Scorpiones > Buthidae > Centruroides > Centruroides sculpturatus. Next base: position 243,829 of record NW_019385385.1, read on the forward strand.
TTCAATGATACGTATTAATATATATATCGACGATTATAAGAGCGAATACTAAGTGCCATATTTATCAAAGAATTATACATTTTATTTAATCCTAAAATCTACAAACACAGGTCAAGTGCGGCAAATAACGTTATGATTAATCAGAAGATAATTTTATAATTTATAATGTCCTAATCTCCAAAGCAGTTATTGTTAATTGATACTCTATACACCTTTACTATAAATTGAATTTATATTTATATTCTTAACAAAAGAAGCGTTATGAATTTTTAGTTTATCAAATTAATGAATTACAACCGTTTGGTAAAACTGCTTTGATGTTGTTCCGACGTCGAGTGGTCGCTATTTTCAAGTGTTTACAGTATTTTTACAGTTGAAAATCATTTCTGGTAGACTTGCAACTAAGCAAATATTTGAATTTGTTCATCCTTTAGATCTGGATAAATGTAAAATAGCAAAACGATTAATATTACTTTATTTTTAGGTTTAATTTTGTTTTAAAATATTGTTTTACATTCAAAGTTATTTTTTATAATTAAAAATGGTTATTGTTTTAAAATTCTTGCCACTAAACTGCAATATTTTCTACAAAATATGTTTATACCGAATACGTAACATTGACTAACATCTTTTACTGATCGGTTTTTATTTTATTTTATTTTCTGTAATTTAAAAATGATATTTTTAAAATAATTTGATCGAAAACAATATTTTCTGCATATTTATTATAAATGGTAAATGAAAAAGAAATTATTATCTAGTTGTTCTTACATTACTGTATTCTTCCTGAAATGGGTACACTATTATATTTTTTCTGCTTAAAAATGATGATATAGTATTTCATGATAATTTCACTTGACATACTTTCCTAATATAAAACTAAGGGTCACATGTATTTTTTAATATATTCTTAGTGAATGTAATAAGGATTTAGAGTATTTGATTTGTTGAGAAATTTTTAAAATGTCGTTCCGGTAATTTCGTCCTAGAATATTAGGAGAGATGGCACGCAACATATTACGCAAGCTTTTCCTGTATGTTATTTCGTAAAAATTTCTGAGATTCAAAAATCTTACTTTCTTTAAGAACTATCACTTATCTGCAGGACAGGTTTCAATCGAAAAGTAGGCATAAGAGACAAACATTTTTCACCCTCACTAATACATATCCTATAAATGAATGCGCTAAAGTGAAATCCGGAAAATGTGTACTAAGATTCATAGGAATGATAAACTTGTGCTTTCCAAAAAACAAAAAAAAGGAGAGATGAAGTGAGAACGAAGGAGAAATAGAAAAGAGATACAGATGAAATGTTAACATACAAGAAAATATTTATTTGACACGAGGTTTTATTTTCAGAATACATTATGTGATTTAAGAAACAATATATATAATCACTGAACAATATGATAAAAATTTTACTAATGAAAATAATACCTCGACGAACATAAAATATTGCCGAACAGCATATATTACAGCTTCGATAATCTCGGAAAAGACTGCATTAAATTTATTTTCGGTCTTTTCTAGGCAAAATCTTTGATCAATTCTGTTTATCCATGACAACAATTTGAAAATCTAAGGAAACAATTTACATTGAATATAGGGTGAAACGAAAATTAGAGATCTATGATTATACGACAGACAATTCACATTAACAGAATAAGTCCGTGTATTTTATAGTAATTATGGCCACTGAATATAACCAATGGAAACTTTTAAAGTTTGAAACTGTCATTTTGATGCCCGACCGATATGGTATCCTTACACCTACTTACCCGACATCGTTATTTAACTATATTCCAATTCTATCTCGTGGTTGAAATGTTTGAAATTCGTTAAAATGTTATCCAGATAAGCATATATAAGCTCCAAATCTAGATAAGCACATATAAAGCTTAACAAATAAGTGAACGTTCCACGTCCATTGATAAGAACGGCACAAATTTTGTCTTAACTCTGTACTGTAAATCTGCATTAATCTGCATTTGGAGACACATTATTTAATGTCTGGATTTTTCCCGTAGGCTTTGTACCAAATTTACCTTCACAAAACCATCTAGTAAGTCACGTACTTCATCCATAGTATTTTTTACTTATAGTATTTTTTACCATAGTAAATTTTTACTTTTCTAGCCTTTTTTTGGAACTGTTTGCTGGAAGTGGAAGTGGAACTGTTCGCTGTTTACAGCGAACAGTTCCACTTCTACATCCCTGCATTGTACAATTTCTTTCACTTTCTTTATAGCTTCAGAATCAGAATCGTCAAGACTTAAGATAAATTCTGATATCTTTCTGTAGTTCTCACAGTAGAAAACAGCTGTCTCAGTCCATAACCCATCTGGTGAATACAGGCTCTGGGGTAATGGTAATTCTGTGATTTCAGGTACAACTGAATTCTTGCTGGTGCTTTCTGTAACAGTTTTTTCATGTTTTAAATTAACTCATTTGCAATCGAGTATTTCAGTCGAACGGCTTCGCATACACCATGTATCAATCAGAAGTGAACTTGCCTGAAAAATAACATTGTACTGTGATTGGTTGGGGCTAGAAGACAGATTTTCGCGACAGCGTTGAATCTTTGAGTGCAGAATTCAGCAAAACTATTGTTTCCATTCTTTGCATTGGTTTAAACTTTAAAATACTTAAAATATTGCAAAATGGGTGCATGTTTTTCCTCCTACTATTCCAAAAAATGAATATCTATGCTAGTGTCGATTTATCATGCCCCATCATTTTATGAAATGAGTGTTGCACCCAAAATTCCAACCCTTAGTCATAAAAAGACAACTAAATTTTACTTGAGATCTTATATGAAAAGAATGTTTTTGATTATTGTTTCTGTTCATTTCATCAAAATAGCCCAGTCTGACGTAGTTTTATGCTTCTTTTATGCATCAAATCTCATTGTGAAGATAGCTTCAATTATGTTAACTTTGTAAATTTTGGTCTTAGTCCTATCCTTAAAAATACTTTAAGCGATACGATTACATGAGAAATTGAAATTTGAATTAATAGCTTGTTTTTTAAAATAGAAGTTTTGAGAGGACTTGCAAAAAGCAAGTCTTCTCAAAACAGATTCATTGCTTTGCGGCTCTCTCATAATGACGCGCAGCTGACTCTCCGAATGAAATTATTTATTGATAGAATTTTATTCCCATAATCAATTGGAAAAAAATGCATTTTGTGTTATAAAAACAAACATAAGCTGTTTTTACGTAATATATTATGTATGACATCTCTCCTGTTTAATTAAAATGGAAAATTAGTTCCATGTTTTTATCTATAAATAATTCCTGGTGGACAAAACAAATGCTTGTCACTTCTCGGTTCGCATAAAACAGATAAATATTCAGAATATAGCGTATCGCTATGTAACCTATTGATTTGCATATTAAATTGCCTATGATTCAATTGGATTGGATTAGTGGGATGAGGCAATGCAACACGTGGACGATCTGCCAAAGGAAAATGCTTACGGGGAGGACTTTTAATGGAAACGTATTCCTAATTATGTGTTAAATAATAAAATATAATTGCGATCACTTTTATTTTTCAACTACACTATGTTAATTTTTTAGAATTTTTAATAAAAAATTATGTATTAGTAAAATAAAGGCATGTACTTTTAAACACTAAAAAAGACAATAAAAGTGTTTTAAATAAATTAGTTTATTAACATTGACCGCACGCCATCTACAAACTTTTAGTGCCAATCTGAGTTTTTATTTTACCTTTACTCCATGACATCAAAACACTTTCCAATCATAACTTAGTGCGGATTAATGAATTTCTCGATAAACCTACCAACCAGGGCTGTTGTGGAGTCGGAGTCGTCAAAAATTCCCCCATTCCTACTCCTTTTTACTTTCCCAACTTGTTATGTATATAAAAAACGAAAAAGTATTTGAATCGTGTCACATTTGACCCTCCGAGTTTTTTGCAAATCTATAAGTTTGGAGATCTCTCGAACCCCGAAAAAAGGAAAAATTCGCGCGCGTATGTTGGCGTCTAATTTGTTTAATTTCTTTATTCTGTTCTGAAATATTAAACAATATTTCAGAATGAGTAAAGTTTAAGAAACAAAATTTGGCACAGTAGCATGTGTATAAAGGGCATTAATGCTATTAAATTTTGGTTCTCAATTAAAGGTTGACAGGGTAGAGACGTAGAAGAGGTCATGTGTCATATCTCCAGTGTAGTCGGACTTAATGAATATTTTATTCGTTGTTAGCATTCACAATCTTATAACATAATGTAACTAAGGAGGGATTTTTCGAAATTCCTCTCGCAGGGGGAGAGGGAGAGAGTTATGGATTACCCTAAAGAACTCCGTTTCTACTGTACTGTACTATTTTAGATGCGGTTTTTGCGCTTTTGCGAAAAATCGACCATACTTTTAGACCCATCTAAAAATTCTCTAATTAGTCTCGGAAGAGAGGGGGACCTAATTCTTGTACCCAGTGAAAAAGGGTAAGATCGGCTATAATCTAATAATCTTAATCTTCGTTATCGTTACTTTTTCCCCGAGCAACATCTGGCTCATCTGCTAGATTATTATTATTATTATTATTATTATTTTATAAAACTTGTCTCTACCCTCAAAATTAAGCTTGAGTTCTAATATGAGTACAGACAGAAAAGGAAATCTTAAAAAATATGAAGATGATATTTACTATGCATTGGAAAAAATAAATCACATTGACCACTCTTCAAATTTGGATGTTAAATCGGCAATAATGCACTATCCAGACATTAACATTGATTGTCACAGCATTGCCACCAACCAAGTTTTAGTAGAGCGTTTATTTTCCGCTCTTAAAATTATTAAATATGATTTAAGAGTTTCAGTGAATGCTGACTTAATATAAGTGATTTTTTTTGTAAGGTGTAATTCTGTTTATAACAGAGATGAAATATAATTAATCAACATGGCAAAATAAGCAACCTTTTTCTTTACCAGTCTAAATGTTATATTTCTTACTCTTGGCTTAGTTTAATGTATCTGTATACTTATATATTACCCAATATACTCGTATATTATATACATTTTTATTAAACTAATTTGTTTGTGTACGAATGTGTTTACTATTTTTATTCATACATGCTTACCAAATACCTACCATTGCCATCATCAAACAAGCCAATAAATGTGAATTTATATATTCAGTAGGTGTGTTAAATTTTAATGTTTAAATTAATTGTTTTTTAAAATCGTTTTATTTTGTATTTTAAAAAAATAATCAGAATCGTCGTCATTATTACTTTCCCGACTGTTATACATATAGGCCTATAACAAAGGAAAAGAATGACGATCAGTCAAAAAATGATTTTCCAGATTTTTACTCATTTGGACTCGGAAAGCCTTGAAACGTAGAGAAGTGCAGAAGCATTCTGGGTTTTTTCTGTACGCACGGATGTTAGAATGTGTACCAACCGATTTAGTTCAACCATTTTGAAGCTTAATAACTCCTGTGTTAAACCATCCGACTTCGATTCAAAATCGTGCCTCCCATACAGTCTAACATTCGTACATACAGGAAAAAAAACTTGAAACTTTTGCATATCTCGACATTTCGAGATGTCCTGAGTCCAAAAATGCAAAAATTTGGGGTGGGATCATATTTTGACTGATCGCTACACTTTTCCTCTGTTATACAAGTCCGCCCCTGGTCGGAGTCGGAATCGGAGTCGTGTAAAAATCTACCGACTCCACAGCCCTGCGTACCAACAAAAAGAAGCGTAAACTTGAATATCCGACTGTCGATAGGTCTAATTTTTTTTTCTCGAAGTCCAGGATATGCTGATTGCCATGAGTGGGTCGCCACTCCGTCACCGTTAATCCGAAGCCCCGTCAGTTGAATTTAGTCGGTCTTAAGAATACTAAATTGCCAACATGAGACCCGGATGCAAGATTGAAAGAAGCCATAGACAGAACCAGTAGAGGAGCCTCGTGGTACCAGGGAACTAGTACATGCGAATCATCTGTAGATGGACTCTGAAAACATTTGCTACATTGATGGTTTTTATATAAAACGCCAAATTTTAAACGAGTTCATTGATTGTATTTTATAATTGAATAAAACTGTCGATTTCATCAAGTTCCTGCTACTATCTTATTATTTTGTACATATGGGTATCTAAAAAGTATAACTATAATTTAAGGGGTATTTAAGTATAACTATATTAAGTATAACTATATATATATAAAGTATAATGGGTATTTAAGTATAACTATAATTTTTATTGTAATACTGTATATATTTACGATCTTATTAAAGTAATACCGTATTTCCCCAAAAATAAACCCTAGCGTGATTTTTCAGGATGCTCGTAATATAAGCCTTACCCCTAAAATTAGTCCCAGTTAAAATCGTCAGTCAGATGATCGTATTTAATACGTCCGTTGTAACACACGACGGACGTATTGAATTATAAAATAATAATATTAATATATAATTAAATAAAACTAATTATTATTATTAACATAAAACAAATGATTAATACTTAATTATAATTTATATTAATTATTTGTAAATACCCAAGCGAGCGCCTTTGGACGAGACATTCCTTGAAAATAAGACTTAATGCATCTTTTGGAGCAAAAATTAATAAAAAACCAGAAAATAAAAACTTATTTTCGGGGAAACACGGTAGTAATTTCAGAATTCAAAAATTTTTCTTTGTTCCTTCCTCCACTTACAGTTAGTACTGTAGTGTGTCTACTATATTATATTTAAAAGAACTTTTTGCTTCAATGAAGCATTATCAAATAACTTTTTAGACATTTAATCCTATTCTTGTTTATATATTACTTTAGTGAAAGTTTTCAACAACGAACATCTGCAGGAAATTGTAAAATATCTTTATTACTGGATGTAAAAGGATCCAAAATTTTGTGGTCCTTTTGGTCCGCTCAGATTCGTGTGATGGCATCTGTGACCCATCCCTCAATTTTAAGGAAACCTTTTTAACGTCTTAATTTCATTTCATTCACTCGAGTTTTTCCGATGTTCTTAACAGAGAAATTACATAAACTTCCTTTTCATTTAATTTCATTACATCGACTTTTGCCTTCAGCGTTGAGTTTCTGACATAAAAATGTATTAAAGATTTAGCATCTACTGCTTGAAAGCAAAATACAGAATATTCAATAAGTCGCGTAATCCAAGGAAAAAGATAGTAGTATGAGACCTGGCTGTCTTCTCTATAGGTGAGCCAATGTACTGGTATTGGTATTGGTATTAAAGATTAGAGGGCTGTCCTTATAAGCTGGACTCTACCCTTGTTTGAAGCAGAAGGAAGAAGTAGAAAGAGAAGAGATTAGAGGGAAGAGGAAATTAGGTAGAAAGGAAAGTGTGAAAGAAGCAACCAGGGGGCCCCCACGGGACCCCACGAGCGTCCGCACCGGGTCATTTATTTAACTTAAATAAATACAGAGATACAATATATACAATATTTACAAATATGTACAAGATGATAATAAGGATGACAAC